>NW_020884892.1:4503730-4571399 GCF_003945725.1 Corapipo altera
CTTACCGCCCGCTCCGCTCGCCCGGCGGCTCCCGCGGGGTGTCCGGCCCGGCCCGGCCGCCCCTCAGCGCCCCATCCTGCCCGCGCCCCGCGCGCGTCACCGCCGCGCGACGCGCCCCGCCCCCGGCACGTGACACCGCGGGGGCGGGCGGAGACAGAGACAAAGAGCGGCGGCGGCGCTGAGGGAGCCCGGGGTGGGCAGGGACACCGGGAGGGGGGCACCGCCAGGGACGGGGACACCGTGATAAGGACGCTGAGCTGCCCTAGGGACACAGCGGGCTGAGGACACCGGGCTGGGCATACTGCCTTAGGGACACTGTGCCAGAGACACTGGGCTGCTATGGGGATACACTGGGATGGGGACACTGTGCCAGGATGGGGCTGCCCTGGGGATACACTGTGGGGGACACTGGGACGGGCAATACTGCTCTGAGGACAGTGCTCTGGGGACACTGTGCCAGGGACACTGGGCTGCCCTGGGGACACTGCACTGAGGATACTGCCTTGGGCACACTGGGCTGGGCACACACTGGGATAGGGACCCTGTGCCGGGGATGGGGACACTGTGACAGGAACACTGGCTGCCCGGGGGACACTGTGCCGGGAACACTGCTCTGGGAAAAGTGTGCCGGGGATAGGGACACTGTGACAGGGACACACTGGGCTGCGCTGGGGACACACTGCTCGGGATACTGCCCTGGGGACACTGGGCTGGGAACACCACCCTGGGGACACTGGGTTGGAGACACCCTGCGATGGGGACACTGTCAGTGTCATGCCTCTTCTCAGTGCCCTCACGGACTGTCAGCCTCTGTCATAGCAATAGGGGAGAGCGGAGGGCAAGAAAAATGGTGAAGGGACTGGAGCATCTCTCCTACGAGGAAAGGCTGAGGGAGCTGGAGCTGTTCAGTCTTGAGAAGAGATGACTGAGAGGGCACCTCATCAATGTCTGTGATTATCTGAAGGGAGGGTGTCAAGGTGATGGAATCAGGCTCTTCTTGGTGGTGCTGAGCAATAGGACAAGAAGCAACAGGCAGAAACTCATGCACAGGAAGTTCCACCTGAATATGAGTAAGAACTTCTTTACTGCACAGTGACTGAGCACTGGAACAGGTTGCCTAGAGAGTTTGTGGAGTCTCCCTCATTGACGATATTCAAGAACTGTCTGTACACAATCCTGTGCCATGTGCTCTAGGATGGTGCTGCTTAAGTGGGGAGGTTGCATAAGATGACCCACTGTGGTCCCTTCCAACATAAGCCATTGTATGATTCTGTGAGAAGGAGAAAAAGGGGTGAAGGTGGCTGCAGGGGTGCCATAGCCAGTGGCTGGTGGTCATAGGACAGCCCTGACCAGCTACAGTGTCATTATGGCTGCCTGTCTTTTCCTCACTTTTTTTGCCCATGAAACTGGCTTTATCTGACCCACAGATTTTCTCGCTTTTATTCATTTCAGCTTCCCTGCATCCCTCTGTGAGCAGGGGTGAGTGAGCAGCTGCGTGGGCACTTGGCTGCTGGTGGAACCACCCCGCTGCTGTCCCTGTGGCACCCAGAGTTGTGGTGACTGGTCTGTCTGTTTTTCACAGCTGTTAAGCTGCTACTTGCTGTTGCTGGTCCCAGTTATTTGTTCCCTCTCTTGCTGCACATTAAGCTCCAAAGCTTCTGCATGGCTGTTGTCAGCTCTTGCTGTTTGCTGTGCTGCTTATCACTGTGTTCTGCTCTGCCTGAGAGACCTCTGATAAAGGCAATGACCGTGAGCCAAGTCTGGCGTTCGGTCCCTGCATTGCTGCCATCCCAGTGTTCAGGGAACCGTCTCATGGAGACGTTCTTTCTCTTCTTCTCCAGGATAGATGTTTCCAAGCTTGTAATAGCAAGATCAGCATTATCATATCCCCATGGATGTGATCAGTAAGATAAATGTCAAGTTTCCACCAGCTAATAAAAAAGCTTTCCTAGGCATAGTGCATCTTTGGAAACTGCATATTCTGGGTCACAGTCACCTTGCGAGTTCTCTCCACTGAGTGACCTTAAAGAACTTTTTCAAATGTATTGTTTGTGTGGCAAGATTTTGGTAGTTGGGGGCCAGGGGGGGCAGCTTCTGTGGGAGATTGACAGAAACTTCCTCCATGTCCAACAGAGCCAATCCAAGATGGACCTGCCACCAGCAACAGCCGAGCCCCTGAGGGTAACTGGTGAGTGATCTCTCCCCATCCTTATCTTGACCTAGGAGACTTTTGTTACATTTTCTCTCCCCTGTCCAGCTGAGGAGGGAAGTGACAGAGCAGCTTTGGTGGGCACCTGGTGTCTGGACAAGGTGAACCCAGCACAGTTCCTAAACAGCAGCAGGATGGTTCGTGTGGTAGCCCTTGGGCCTGTCCAAAAAGTATCAGCTGTAAGAAACATGCTCTGTTCACCTGGAGTCTCTGGCAGAAAATACCTGGAAGGCCCCAAGGTTGACTGCTGAGGTTCTGGAGCTGGGGGTATCAAGGGTTCAAGGTGCTCGTGCTGCACTAGATGTTCATAGGAAGGGTCACCTCTACACATCATGCAATTGAAGCTACATGGAGTAAGAGGGTAGGATTGATCACACAGCAGGCTCAAATGAGGAAAACCCAGTGCCCTTGTGTTACAATCTGCTTAAATGTTGCAGAAAGAACTTCAGATTTGTATATACTCTTGAGCAAAATTAAAACTCACACAAATTATCTGTTGATACCAAAACTGATTTTATTAATTGCTAAGAGATGCAAAGACAAAGAGGAAAAAATAAGAAAAAGTTGGAAAATGCTAAGATTACTTCTAGAAGCAGAGAAAAGATACCACCAAAAACTACCTCTCCACGGAGCTGGTGGTGGGGGGGGAGGGGGGTGTCTTAACAGCTTTAGTTCTCTGGAATGCAGCTAGGATGAGTGGTTTCGCTGCTCATGCCAAGAGCCATGTCCCAGGCCGTGCAGGGGTCCGAGTTCAGCCACACCTTTCAGCCCTCAAAAATATGGTCAGGGTGGAAAAATAAAATATAACTCACGTATGTCACACAGTGGTTCTCAGTCCTCTCCAGGCTGGCAGAATTCCAGTCTCCCATGACAGATAGGCAGCATATGGTGGCAGAAGAAAAGTGAGGGGGGCTGGGGAGAGATTCTCAGCTAGGGTAACTGGTTCTCTCTCTCTCTTTGCTGTCCCCTTGATTTTTCCCAAATTTTTCCTCAACTTTTATAGTGTTCAAAGGAGGTTGTACGTGGTTTCTTGGCACGTAGCCCTATTCAGATGTTCGAGGAGATATGATAACCATAAACAATAGCAGGATCTTTTGGCAGGAAAACTCCAGCAGGAAGCTCTGGTGAGAACTTGTGGTAGAAAGCTGACAGAGAATTTTTGGTAGGAAGTTTTTTGACAGGCAGAAACAATGACGAAACATTATTTTTGGCATTCCTATGTTATATGTGTGCTACAACTTGAATGCTGGAAGAGATCACTGTTGGGCCAGGAGGCAGAGATTTCAGAGCATCATCTGAGGAGGTGGCTCAAGCCCAAAAGTATAATAAATAGCAGAAGGTGAAAGGCAATATGCTCTATTTGCCAGTGGATCCTGTTGTGTTGTGCAAAACCATCTGATGTGCTCCACACAGCAGCTTCCTACAAGTCATGGACCAAATTATTGACTAGACTTGTATGGACATTTGGGAGATGTCCCACAGACTAAGGGAATGATGTCTGTGCACGTGTCAAAGGACCAGAAGGGCAGTTGTGGTTGATGGTGATGACTGAGAATGTAGGACGTGAGTATGGTGGTAATGGTGTGGAGCAAGGGGTGGAGACTGTACTGGGTCTGACTGGGATGGAGTTAACTTTCTTCATTGCTGCCCATGTGCTGCCGTGTTTGGGATTTGTAGCTAAAACAGTGTTGGTAACACACTAGTGTGTTGACTATTGCTGAATAACACTTGCACAGCATCAAGGCTTGCATTTTTTTTTTTTTTCACTTGTCTTCCCCAGGAAGTAGATGGGGAGTGGACAAGAGACAGGGAGGGGGCAGAGCCAGGACAGTTGACCCAAATCGGCCAAAGGGATATTCCATGCCATAAAACGTTGACCTCAGCGAGAAAAGCTGTGGCAGAGGAAGAAGCATGGTGGGGCTTTAGTCTTCCAAAGTCGCTGTCGCTGGGAGACTGTCTGGGTGTAGGTCTGCTGGTGGGAAGTGGTGAGTGATTGCCTATGCATTGCTTGGGGGGGGGTTGGGTTGGGTTGTTTGGCTTAGATTTTTTTTTTTTTTTTTTGCTTTCCTTCATTTATTAAACTGTCCTTATCTGGATCTACAAACATTCCTGGGGGTGCTGGTTGACAGCAGCTGAACGTGAGCCAGTGTGTGCCCAGGTGGCTAAGAAGGCCAATGGCATCCTGGCCTGTATCAGCAATAGTTTGGCTAGCAGGACCAGGGCAATGATTGTCACCCTGTACTTGGCACTGGAGAAGCCACACCTTGAATCCTGTGTTCAGTTCTGGGTCCCTCACTACAAAAAGGACATTGAGGTGCTGGAGCATGTCCAGAGAAGCGCAACGGAGCTGGGGGAGGGTCTGGAGCACAAGTCTGATGAGAAGCAACTGAGGGAGCTGGGGATGTTTACCGTGGAGAAAAGAAGGCTCGGGGGGACCTTCTCACTCTCTGCAACTCTCTGAAAGGAGTTTGTAGCAAGGTGGGGGTAGGTCTCTTCTCCCAGGTACAAAATGGCAGGACAAGAGGAAATGTCCTCAAGTTGCACCAGGGGACATTTAGATTGGATGTCAGGGAAAATTTTTTCATAAGAAGGGTGGTCAGGCATTGGAACAGGCTGCTCAGAGAAGTGGTGGAATCCCCATCCCTGAAAGTGTTCAGAAAAACATGTGGATGTGGCAGCTGGGGACATGGTTTAGTGGTGAACACAGCAGCGCTCAGATAATGGTTGGACTCGATTATCTTAGAGGTCTTTTCCAGCCTTAAGGACTCTATGATTCCCGCTTGTGTTCCTTCTATTTTCTCCCCTATGCCACTGCTGGGGGAGTGAGCGAGTGGCTGTGTGGGTGTTTGGCTGCTGTTCGAGGTCAACCCATCTGCTTCATTTAATCCCTATAAGGCTGCCTCCCACTTGAAGAATCTTTATAAGCAGACTGTTCAGTAGGATATTTTAAAGTATTTGCTATGGTATTTCTTTTTCTTCCTTTGATTTTCTCCTGTTATAATTTTCTGGAAGGTGATGGCAAACAGGAGAGACTGAAGGAAGAAAGCAGCTTGAAGAAAAACACAGCAAACAAAATAAGAAAACAAAAAAAGGAAAGGAAGTGAGAAGTTTTTTTTCCTTTTTTTCAGTAAAGAAGTTGCCATTACATTCATTTGAATTCTTCAGTTCTTGCTGCCCTGAGCGTAGTTTTGATGCAGGCTTTTGTTTAGAGGGATTGTTACAGGATGATGAAGGTTGTTGTGCAGATCTGTCTGAGTGGCAATGAATGTGCAGGATCAGGATACCATTAGAAAAGTGAAGGTGCTTCTGTCCAAGGAGAGAGAGGTGGCAGAGGCAGTGAGGATGGGGCTGGGTATGTGGGGTGATTGAGTCATGCTCTTGACTGCCAGCGGCTGTCTGGGTTCTCCTGTGGCATGAGAAGGGCTCAGAGCAGTGTGTGAAGTCTCACTGCTGAGGGAGTTGGGAAAGGGAGGCAGAGCTGCCAGAAGATTGCAAAGGCACAGCAAGCCCCAGGTACTTGGTAATATGGACATCTGCACACTCACAGAAGGGCACAGGAGGGTGAGCCCTTATAATCCCTGCCCTGGCAGCTCCTGGGGCCAATCAGGCCATCAAACGCCCATTTCCTTGATCTCTGAGGAGCACAGGGGCAAAATGGCAGGTGGGAACCAAATTAAGGACTCAGAGGAAGGGACACCCAATGCAGGGTGCTATGTGTGACTTCTACCACGCTGCCTTCAGAACAACAGAAGTCCACTGTGGTCCAGCAGTACAGGGTAGCATTTCATTGCACTATTATCAGAACGTTTAGGAAAACAAGGAGCTCCAGCCAGTGTGCCCATTTCTTTGCTACCATTTCATACATAGCCACCCCTGCTCTGGTGGCCCCCTGCAGGTACCCACAGCCTCTGGTGGCCCTGACTTGCCCATCCCAGTGCCTCCACACCCCTGTCCATGATCCAGGACCCCATTTCAGCTACACTGTTCCACCATAAAGCAGCAACTTTGGCCAAGACCTTTTTTTATTCTTGTAGCACAAAAACATATCTGATATTTAGTTTGTCTCGTAGGAAAACAGGGTTGAATTGCCTGTCTGCCTTCCATTTTATCTTTCCTCACTTTCTCCTGAAACTTCCACCATACTTCAAACTTTACACAGAGAGAGAGACGTCTCATCATTATCCCAGCCTTTCCTGTTAAAATGCTCAGCTGGACAGGGGAGAGCAATGGTGTCGACCTCACCATGATGGAAAGACTTGGTCCTTCTTTTCCTTCAGACACCAAAACATGACAAGGGAGAGGTGCAGGAAAAGAGATTTCACTACTTCTGTAGTGTTTAATTTTGTCACAAAGTAGGTCTTTAGCATCATGAATATTATACAGACCATAAATTGGAAACCAAACTGGATAGGAGATTTTATCTTGCCAGTCAGTGACTCACTGAGGCTTGGAGGGGGAAGAGAGGATTTCATAATCAGCTGAGCATGAGCTCATGATATGCTGTTGATGCTGAAAAGACTAATGCAGTCTTTGCAAAGCACATGCACATGGAAGCACAGAGTAGGAGTAGAGAGGTGACATTATTGCTGCACTTGGCACCAGTACGTTGTTATTAAAATAACTTACTGTTCAGAAAAGCCATCCGAAAACTGGAAGGGTTCAGGAAAGGTCTGGGAGCATGATTAAACACCTGGTGAGAAACTCAGACATCAGTTTATTTATTGTGCCATTTATTTTTTCTTGTGGGCGATTGTGTTAGTCCTTAAAGGAACCAATTTAAATGTCAAATATTGCAATCATGAGGTGACAGCAGAATAAAGCTAAATTGTTGGGTTTACCTTTATTATAGTAGAAAGACGTATTTAAGATGACTGCTGGTGCTTGTATTCAAATGGTGTCTGCACAGTCTCAGTCTAGCAAACGTGCAGCAGCACCTCTGCCCTGCTCTATCCATCTCTGGAAGCAGCTTGGTCATAACCTGGCTCTGCTCCATCATCATCTCTCCTTTTTCTGCCAGTTCCTTGGTCTACTTCGACACCATGTCTGACAACAAGTTGCTGTGTCCTCCTCTTCAGTTTCTCTGCCCTTCTTCTTTCATCCCAGAAACTCTTTCCCCTCCAGAAATTCCTCCCTCCTTTGTGAAGGTTTCCACTATCTCACCAAACACTTACCTTTCCCTCTTAAAGCCCTAAATCTTCCAGAAGCTGGGAAATACCCTTAAGTGGATGAGTTTTGTAGCATCTGGCCTTGTATGGGAAAAGAAAGTAGTTCCCACCCATTTCTATAGACACCAAACAAAATAGTAACCACACCGGTTTGGGATACAAACCCCATTTTTTTCCAGTTTTGAAAGATACTGAAGCTGGACATTTTTTACTCACTTGCTCACTGGTTCTTTGCAGAGTGCCTTTAACTCAACAAATGATTTTTCTCAGAGAGCTGGCTGTTGGCTGCATTTCACTGCATGCTGGAGAGGTGACATGAACCTGTGAACTAGAAGAAGGGTTCCCTACTGGCAATATTTTAAGGGTGAAGTACAGTAAGGTGAGGATGCTAAGGAATGAAACATGCTAAAGCCGGGTGGGTAATGAAATTTGCATTTATCAGAGTTCCAACATTAGTGAAAGAGTCCCAAATCCATGCAAAGAAAGAGAAGAAAGAGCAAACATTTACATTTAATGGGGTTAAAGGGACTCCTTGAGGCAGAGGTTGCTGCTCACCAGAGTGAGCTGCTCACCCTGATGCTCTGCATGGCTGGAAGGGAGCAGATACCTGTTCTGGATGCAGGCAGCTTTGCTGTGTCACGTTGAAGCCTCGTTAAACCACTTTCTGTGTATCATTTGATATTTCTTGGGGGCACACTCAACATTTGCTGTGCTGTGAATACTATTTTGCAATGAATGTTAGACCTCTTGAGATGTAATTGTGCTTTTTCCTTACAAACATTGCTGTGCGATGCATCACTTACTTCTGCCTTACATATTGCAGCTATCTGTCTTGGATTGTGTTTTGTTTTTAGGGTAGATTCTGTAGATTGGAACACATCAATAAATATTTTACTGACTTTTCTTTCAAAGCCTTGATGACAGCAGTGCTGAACAAAAGCTATACTAATCATACCTGCTCTATGCACTGATTTCCTAGAGTATTTCCCTGTAAGATTTAAATTCAGCATATACTTTACGGTAGATCAACAGTGCTCTTGGCTCACAAGCATATCTCAGTGGTGTGTTTTTCATGGTTTGCCATTTCTGAGAGCAGACCTCAGGGTGGGTAAGGAATGTCCTGCCAAGACAACGGCTGAGTTGGAGGCACTGTCTGAGCACTCAGCAACGGGATGTTTATCAGCATCGTAATGATATTGGGGAGTCCTGTACAGGGAAAGGAGAGCCTAACAGGCAAAGCACTGCAAACCCTGTAGTCTGGCAAGGATGGGCTTGTAGTCAGACAGTGTTAATGCATAGAGAGACTTTGCAACTTGGACTGAAGGAAAACAGAACTCCCAAACTCACATGTCCAAACTGGTGGAGTCCAGGAGTGAGAATGAAAAAGTATTCATCGCATCTGCTAGCAGGCAATACCAGTCACTTCGTAAAACTAATGTGATATTTTCCTATCTTCTTTGTGGTCCTGTGAAAACTGGGATGTCCTCAGGGGCTGAAGGGTAGTGGTTGATTTTGAGATTAGCCCTTAGTGCCCAACCCTGCCAGTAAAATGCTTGCAAAGCATTTGTTCATGAGAGCATGTGTTCATGGCAGGAGTCACTTGTTTCTTGATACTTGGCCATTGTGTCTGTGCTGGCATCACATGGGCAGGTTCCTGGAAGGCTATTGGAGTTCTGCTCTCTGTCCTTAATTGCCTTGTAGGCCACGTTCAAATCCTTGATCTTTATGCAATGCTGGAGAGCATCCAAGCTGTAAAACCACTCTGCCTCTAGTGTGTCATGATCCTCCTCTGGATACCAAGGCTCCCTGTGCCTTTGCCTCTCCCTAGACATTGAATTAGTCCAGGACATCAGTTTGAATCCAGGTGAAAATGCGAATATGGCACAGGCATTGCTGGAAAAATTGCAAACAGTTCCAAGAAAGGCCTGTGGATTCTCAGCACAAGTTTCACAAATTTAGACTTCGCTTAAGTACTGGTAGACAGGCAGAAAGGAACTCAGTCACTGTCAGACTACAGTGGTTATTTACAGAGACACAACTGATAAGGGCACTGTGTAAAGACAGGCATTTTAAAGAATGTTATTAGAGTATCATCGTCAGTTGTTATGTCTTCATTTGTGCCTCACTCAGCTTGACTTACTATAGAAATGACCATGACATCAGTATGATCAGTATTTTGCCAGTACTGTTGTCTCAGGAATGAGTGGTACCAACACCTCTCAACTATAGGTTTTCAATATATATAAAGCATGCTATGATCCTTTATAGTCATATGTTGGCCAAAAGCCTTCACAGTACATTGGTACAAGACCCTCTGGTCCATGTAGATCACATCAGGACTGTCACAGAAACTGCACAGGTTCTCAGGTACAGTGAGCAGCAGCGCAGCACCATCTCCAGAGGAATATTAATTTTCATTTTGGGACTCAAAATGTCACAAGGAAACTCCCAACCAAAGACTGAGATTTTACATGTCTAGTTAGAGCACCTAGAAGGTCCCTAAAGCTGCATGTATCTAAGTGGCCTATTCAGCTTTCAGCCCCCAGGGTGCTGCTATGTAGGTGGTCTGTCCAGCATTAACTGCAGTGACATGGAAAACAAGGAACATGGGCAATCAAGTCTTCACCATGTCTTATGAGTTCTTCCTGGGTTGACCACATAGTGGACATGATCTTTTACACCCTTTAGAGCTGAGAATAAGCAATCTCCCCATCCTGTCCTATCTGCTTTAGTCCTTGTCCTTTCCCTCTCAGTCTGGGTGTCCTAAAATGTGTCATGTAGATTTGTGCTGGAAGCTTGATGACCTGCTAGCTTAGGAACAAGCCACACACCACGCACACCTGCCACATCAAACCTCTTCCCACTCATTCTCCACTCAGACCAGCGATCAGTGCATTAATGTTTCTATTCTCTGCAAATAAGGTGCTGCTGGAGAACGATTGGCCAGGAGCTGACTCTGTCCTGACTGCTTCTAGTCACTGCAGACAGTGCAGTGTGCTGATTCATGAACTTTTTTTCATCCTTAATAAAAATAAGTCAGACAGCTTTTAGTACAGATTTGTTGCTTTTCTTAGTGTTTTCTTAGTGTTCCTACCTTCTTGTTCAGTAAAGTCAGTTCTCCTTGTGAGGAAATTTATGAAGAACTCTAATGAGGACCCACCTGAGTCCTATTAGAAACCTTGCCTAAATTCTGCTTTGGCTGATGGATTTGAGCCTCTTCCTTTTATTTTCTTTCTCTGATAAAAGTTTTAAAGCAGTATTTTCAGATGCAAGGTCAGGGAGCTGCAGACTCTTAACGGAAGCACTTCTTTTATTTTTTCCGTATCTACTATTACACTGTTTGTGATGTGGCATTTGGCCATGTCTACAACAAGTTAAATACCGAGGAAATTTCCTTCTGCTACCATATAATCAAAGAGCAATGAGATACAACACAGACTGGTCATGGCTTTGTACAGAGAAATATCATTGTACGTTGCAGGTTCACTTGATTTAGATCTTTTCTAAACACTTTTTGTCTATCTGTGTGCATAGTATACTACAGAGGTAGCTGACACAGCATTATTGCAGGTAAGCTCTTATTGAGATCCAAGCAGTATGGATGTATCAGCACGGCTCAGAGCTAATTCCAAGTTTTACAGGTCTATGCATTGTACTCCACCATGCAAACAAAAAAAATGCCCTTTGTTGCCTGTTTTGCAGGAATAATTAAGCTAAATTAATTAATTTGGGGGGGAAAAGAAATCGAACCCGAATCTAAGAAAGTCTCTGATAGAGTATGATGGGGTTGCCATCTGATGACATTAAAAATTACTTTGTTCCTCATTAAAGAAAATTAATCTTTGTTCATACAGCTGACCTGATAAGGTTATTAAAATCATATATGATGTGTCAGTTCTGTAACTTACAATGTAATGCTAACTTAAGGCAGGATCAGCCTTCTCTTAAAATTGAAATTAAATGTCTAGGTTTGTGAGATTATTTTTTTTTAAATTACCAGGGTTCCTCAAACATTGCTAAGTGTTTCTGCCGCATAAAGGAATGCACTTAGCTTAAAATGTTATCATTCATGAAGGTGTATGGAAATGGGTCTTAATTTTCCATGCAGCAAGACTGCAGGCAAGGACAGTTTCATAGACCTTCATTTTGGCTCAGTGTTGTTCCTCTGAGGTTCTCATGGTCAGCCCTTCCCCTGCCGTTTTGGGGGATTTTTTTTTCTTAATTTTTCAATTAAATTTCAGATATCTCAGAATATTTTTTACTTGTTGAATACTGTATAAAGTATTGGCACAGCTCTGTGATATGGGACAAATGGCCTGATTTGATCACTGAAGCTGGTGGAAAAGCTAAAGGCTGTGAGGTTTCCAGGAGGTTCAAAGAGAGCTGCAGAAGCATCACATTACTTTCAGTTGCATTCAATCAATAAGCACTCTACTCCCTCCACCACAGCCACTCAATTAACTCTACCAGGAAAATACCCTTCCTGAAAATTGTGTGTTTAGCTTAATAGTGCACTGCATTGAGTTGCAGTGGGTTGCTGAGATGGCAGAGTTATGGTGTAATATGTGCTGAAAGCTCATCTGCACACCCACAGAGGAGCTCAGAGAGACAACAGTGTGAGGGGGAGCCCAAAAAATGCCCTGCCCCAGCTGTTCCCATTCCAGCAGCCAGCAGCCTAGAGGAATCCAGGGGTACAAAGTCAGGTGGGAACCTGAATTAAGGACTAAAGAGGAAGGGACTCCCTGTTGGGCCTTTCCCAAGGAGCATGTTGCTGCCCCAGCCTCTCCCCTCTTGGACTGTCAGACCCAGCACAATATGGTGCATCAAAAGTAGAGTAAGCCTGGGAGAAGAGTAGAAAGATGGGTGGTGTCTAGTATTGTAATTTTTCATTTCCTTCCCTTTGTGGGTTGCACAAAACTACAGCACAGCAAGTAATCTTGTTGCTCTACTCATTTTGTAGAATCTGAAACCTGGTGATTGAGACAGGGCTTGGGGTGAGGTGGGAAATCTGAGGACCAACAGGGAGGGAAAGAGAAAAAGCTGTATATATATATACCCTTGTGTGTATGTACTAACTATAATCAAGCACTCACCTATAAAATATTCACCAGTGCACAAAGTTTATGCATCAAATGCTTGTGGAACAGTGAGTTTCAGATACAAATATTAGTGATTAAAAAAGAAAACACCTCCAAGTCTAAACATGATGTAGACGCAATATATTTTAACTGTATAGACAAACAGGACATTCTAAAATGCAGTCCTTCCAAAAAGCAGTCCAAGCTTGGAATTAACTGCTTTCTGTTGAGAAGAATATGAAAAGAAACCAAAAATACGCCCAAGGAGTAAATTAGTGTGTGTAAAAAAATTTCTTCTGTAGGTGACCTAGTTTTAAAGATCATTGGGAATTTATATTCATTGCCTGTAGAGAGACAGGGTGGCCAGGGAAATGCTGCTGTGATGCATCCATGGAAATAGCGTTGGACTAAATTTCCTCATGGGCATAATTGCACTAAATTAAAAGAACTGATGTGAAGACTGAATATGTTCCTGTGTTTTCATGTTCGAGCAAAAGGACCAATGTTCATTTTAGTTTAACTCCCAAACAGAAGGTCTTTTGCAACATCCTAATTTCCTAATTCTTATTTTTGTTTTGTTTTCTATGAGGTGAGATTTTTATATTCCTTTTTATCAGTAGAAATATTTTGCCTTCTCCAAGGGGAAAAAACCCACAAACTATCATTAAATCAAATCAATCATATTTTACTAGATTTATGTTTTCTTCTTTTGTCAGTGATACATAGATACATCTAGAGATATAACTAGTAGAATATTTTATCTATTTGGAGATGAAGTTTTACCCCCTAAGGCTGTATAATTCTTCAGTGTCAAGCAACTGATTTATATTACTTTTGTGTGTAATAGTTCTACAGCCAAATCCTTTTGATTGACAGGACATCTTATTCAGGCTCCATTTCTCTTATGTGGATTTGACTTTATTTTTGTATACTTCAAGGTATGATGGATTGATACCTTACACAGTACGAAACATATAGAGTACAACAATGAATATGTTTACAAGTGGCACTATTCCTTTCTCCTTTCAATGGAATTTATATTAACATTGCATGGTATATATTTGCAATAATGTTTTTGACCATGAAACTTAAACAACTCTGAACTCCCAGCAAATGCATCTTCTGTACAATAGTGCTTTTGCAAAATATTGTTATTGTACATGGAATTTTTTTTTGGTAGCGGAATCATTTTCTTACATCAAAGCCTGTCAGGCTGACAAGTATTTCAACAAATGGAATGATTTGCATACACCACTTGAAAGTTTTCTGCGTGAGGTAGAAAAGTAAATTTGAAACAGAAACGTGTCACTTTTCTTTATGAGAAAAGATCGTTGGAGTGAAACGTTATTTGTAGTGTATCTCCTCTTTCACAAGAGCCTGTAAGAGTGTTCACTGAGCTAATCTTAATCTTCAAAATGAATGCTTCTGATGGGAGGCTACTTTACAGGAAGTGTGACCTCATTCGGTCTCTGTGCCGCTGATTGCACGGGGCTGTTTTCAAAAGGAAACAGGGGACTTCATAACCTGCCTTTCCGAAGAGCCAGAGCTGATCTCTCCCAGGAAGCTGCCAAAGGAACACCCTCCACCAACCATCGACAAGCTCTCAGGCTGATCATAAGAAACTTTTTTGCACACATTGTGTTAATTGTGAGATGGATTTTCCAGGTTTGGAAGATTTTAGACTTATTTATCTCTTAATAGATTTGTCAGCTGAGGAATAACTAAGCTTTGGATTCATTTCTATGCTGCTCTTCAGGAAGTTTTGCGTTCTTGTGAATGTTGTTATCATTACCTGCAGGGAGAAAAGACTAAACTGCTCTTCAAAAATAACTGATATGTGTGAACAAATAAAACTCTCTTTGCAGACACTTGTGTTTGATAGGTACAATAGAATAAAACTGGTTGCCTGGGCTTTTGATAGTTAGCACTATATTTTGGCAGGTACTAATGTAAATATTTAGATTGTAAACTGATGGCATCATTGGCTTGAACACTAATTTGATTTTTGGAGGGAAAGTATTTAAAACTGACTGGCTTGGACTGTGATTTTTATTTATATTATAACATGAACTTTTATGTGTTTTGAAATTCAAGGGGAGTTGTTGCCTTAAATTTTTATTTGAGTTCTTTACATAAAATATTACCACATTCACCTCAGATTCACTTTTAGTTAGAGTTCATAGAGCTATTGGTCTTTTTGCATGCCATAGTTTAAAGGTTCTCTGTTGATGGCTCATTTTGTGGATTACAGATACAATACTAGTGCTTCATTGTGCAGTGGTGGTTGAGATGCTTTGTTTTGGCTTGCTTATGTCGTTACTATAGCTTCTCACGCTATTAATAGCCCAGAACTAGGACTGAATATTAAATGAAAGCAGAACACTGTGCAGCATTGTCTAAAACATGATGTTTCCATGTTTTCTCCATCATTGATTGAATTATGATTTTCAGGAACTCTTTCATTATTCATGAGACAAAAAATTTCATGATCAAGGGCAGCAAAAAAATCTGTTGGACTGCCTGTTCTACGACTGTTCACAGAAGCTTGGTATTATCATTACTTAAAACAATTTGAAAGCAAATTACAGCTGCTTATTAACTGTTCTTGAAAAGAGGGAAATTCACCACCTCCCAGTAATATAGTTGCATGTGTATATTGCTCACTGTCTTTTATAAATAGATGTATATACTCTGTTCTATCTTAAACTTTATTTCTGTGGAAGGTGGTGGATAAAAAAGCATCCTGCAGAGACACACCTTGCAAAGTTATGAAATAATTCAAATGAGTATCAGAAGGACTGTGGTTTGTTCTGCCACTGTGATCACTATGTGTCAACACTTTCTAATGAAAGCACTACCCATATGAATACATCTGTGTTGTGGGTTTCAGTTGCTGGAAAGTTTTGCTCAAATCATTAGAGAATTGTAGTAGGTATAACTGATCATGAGATACACTTCTATATCCCTTTTCAAACAAATTTGCTCTAGAATCAATCATTTTTGCCTGAGAATACATTATAACTAATAATGTGATATATGTTAATGATAGAATCTTACGGTTCCTAATTTTCAAACAAGGTAAAATGAAACATACTTGTGTTTCTTTTAAAAGTCTTTTCCAGGTAATCTATATTCCCTGTTAACCGAGAGTGTATGAAACAGTCCTTTTCAAGATGTATGGACTCTCACATGTTGCACTGACACCAGGAGCAAGTCAATTTGGGCATATTTGTCAGAGCTTTTAATAAAAAAAAAAATATCTTGTGGAGGGGATCTTGTTTGATTGATAAGATTTGGGATTTTGCTGGGTTTAGTTTATATCCAGATCTACAAACTACCTGTTGAGTTCTTCCTGTATTTTCTTTTAGAGTTTGGATGGATTTCTTGGTTTTGAATACAATATTTTTGCTCTTTTAAAAATCATGATTTTGCCTAAAATAAGAGAAATTATTTCAGAAGCTAGTTGTATGTAAAAAACAGTAGCTCTAGTATGTCAGACTATGAAATACACCACCGCTCTCCCTGTTTGTACAACTTGCTCTGTGGTATTCTGACCGATGCTACTTGATCTCTCTGTACCTCCACCAAATTTCTTCCAGTTGTCTCCTCCTTTTGGAAGTATTAGAGCATAATTTTTGCATGGTGAAGTGATTTTTTTAAGGGGTAGGAGAAACAATATGTATGGGAGCAGGGCAATAGGACTGATTTGTAAAAAATACCCTGAAGGTTTTACTTCTCTTTTTTGGTGACCCTTCCTGTTCCCAAGGGTGTGACTGACAACTGAACTCCAGATGAGGATAAACAAGATTACCAAAGTGGAAACACTGACCTTCGTGTCTTTTCTTTGCCTCAGCTCATAACTGAACAGAAAAAAATAAAATTCTCTTAGACTTATCTCCTCTAGTAGGTGAATGATGGACACTTACTAACAATGTTGTAAGTCTGAAGCTCTAAAGATATAGAAGAAGCAAGCTAATATAGGGGAAGATCATATCTTTTATCTTTTCATGTAATAACAGATATAAATTCTCCTTATGGATAGCCATTGCACATATTTCCTAAGATTGATTCTGTCAGGTGCTGAACACCCAGCAGCACTTTGCAGGCTTGAGCCATG
The DNA here is from genome assembly GCF_003945725.1 of Corapipo altera. NCBI lineage: Eukaryota > Metazoa > Chordata > Aves > Passeriformes > Pipridae > Corapipo > Corapipo altera. The sequence goes on from NW_020884892.1 coordinate 4,520,300, forward strand.
GTAATCCAGACAAATCCTATTTCCTTAGTCTCCTACCACAATATTACTGTCAAATATTTGTCACTGTCACAATCCCTGTGCCTGTTGTGCTATGTCTGCAACTTTCATCTGAAAATATAATGTAATGGTAACAGTGTACTTTCCATTCTCTTCTATATATATTGCCAGTATATGTACTGGTTTTGGCATGAAGCAGATCTCTGGTAAAACACCATTAAAATTACTGCAGTTATTGTATTTGTGCCTACAATTATTTCTTTGAAGTCTGTAATCTGTGCAAAGCACAGTTATCTAATTTTGGTTGCCTCTGATTCTGCGTTGTTCAGATGAGTTTCTTATAAACGATATGTCTTTCCCCCATTCTTTTATCTGTTTAATCTCCTTTAACCCCACTATTAATTTCCTTTTCATTTTTTAGCTTTTTTATGATCTTTTTGATATGCACAAGGTACCAACCAGTGAATATGGTAACAGCTTCTTCATATTTCACCTTTGCCTCTGCAGGTTCAACAGCATTTAATGGAGAGCATAGACACAGCCTCTCACAACATATTTTTCCAAGGTACTGAGGAAAGTCACACTTGCTTAATTTTATTTTGTTGTAGATTTTGTAAAAATACCTTTTGGGCCACTTAGAATTGTAGTGCCAATATTAATTTAATTACTGCTTTAAATGGAAGTTCAGAAGTACTGCTGTGGAGGTTGGAAACACTGGCTTTGCAATTACAAGGTTTTGGAGTATCTCTCTTCCATCTGCTTTTCCCTACACTGAAATTATGGTATAACTCTGTGACATGCCATATGGGGTAGTTAAACCTGCTACTGAAATGCAGGTCAGACACTGAATCAATCCAGTGTCTTCCTTTCTTTCAAAGATGTCACTGCATCGCAATTTGGAACTTGGAGGTGTTGAGGAGAAAGGACTAACCATAAATCCAATTTTACTTAAGCTAAGTAAAATGTCTATGACATTTAGATTCTTTCACCTCTGTCACTACTTACTTCTATTTTAAATACCACATAGTATATTTTTCTGTGCTAAATTTCATCTCAGAGTCAATCGTGTTTCAGTGCTGGATGAAGTCATCACTATGTGTAGACTTTATGTCATGTTGTTCTAGCTGCATGGTATTCTAGGATTTGTGAGAGTTACAAGTCATGTATCCTTAGATCTTCTCCAAGTATGGCTAGGCTATAAAAGAACAAATTAATCCTGTCTGGTTCAGAGGCACCCAGCTCGTGCCACGTAGAGTAACTCAGAGAAGCAAAATACTGGGATGCCTCTGATGGCTCCAGATAGGTGTAGGTGTGGCAGGATTCCTTGGCCAAGAGCGCTGCCACAGAAACACACCACGCACGTCTCAGCTCAAGCTGGCTCCACACAGGCATGAAATGCTCCTCTGGCACGTATCCCTCCTGTAATCTGAAGCTCTGGAAAGCGTGATGCAGGCACACTTCAGCTGGCTGAAACCCCCTGGTACAAAAATCATTACATACACATATTTTAAATTGATGTCATTACCAGCCTGCCTCAGCTGCGAATGCAAATTCATTGCTATTAAATGGTGGGTTTGCTCTGTCTAGACCTTCACTAAATTAGGAGCTTTCATTTCTCATTTTCAGTTGTACTTGTGCCTTTCTGGATGATGATCCTGCCTATGAGTGTTCCACAAGCCCTCTAACAGGCTCCCTTTCCCCAAGCCGCCGCAGCCCTCGTCTGCTTTCTAATGGTTATTACGTTTTGACAGAAGACAGTTTTCTGTCTGATGAAGAGGGCAACGTAACACTGACACCATCCCACACAAGAGTTACATATAAAGAGAATTTAATTCGGTAAGTGAACTATGTGCAGATTTTACTCCGTGTTGGCAACTGCTTCCACCTCTCTGGCCTTATCCAGAGCTGTCTATGTCTGTCTATGTTCTGACTGGCATAAGATCAGCATTGCTTCTGAATGGGAACATCCCAATTGCTTTAGTTTAGAGAGTGCAGGGATTGAAATAACCTGATTTTCAGTCATGTCTTACTACCTAAAAACTCTTCAGTACACACTTGCTATAATTGAAGTTGTTTCCAATAACAAAAAAGGAGAGCTACAGCTCATTTTGCCAATGGCGTGTTGCTCTGGAAAGGACTAAGAAAAAAGTGCATATAAATGACTAAATACCTATATCTAAAAAACACACGCACAAATATACATATATATATATACATAAAAAAAAAGATCTTGCCCTGAAATTCTTACTCACGGAAAAACCTCTGTTGATTTCAGAAGAACATCAGTTTAGCCAGGTATATAAAATGTAGTTCAAAAAAAGTTGAAGTTCAATGGATTCATATGGCAGGGTGAAACTCATGAGTAGCATGATACAGCAGTATCAGAGACCAATAGCTGTGATATCATTCAGCATCACAGACTCCAGTATCACAACAGCATGATGTGCCCTCTTGCCAATACGTTCTCTGACATACTGTGGTGTGCGGGAGTAATTCCTAGTGACACACCCAGGGGCAAGAACAGGGCTAGGAGTAGCACCCAGAACCTGGTTCTTTCATGTCATTCCTGCAAGTTTTAGTGCTCAGCAAGAATAATTAGCTCTATTCCTTGACAACATATTTTTTTCTTCTAGTGTATTCAGGCGAAGGAAGAAAATCCGTCGCTCTCTTGACAGCTTGTTCAACCTCAGTGCCTCCAGCTCATGGCTCAGTTCCACCATTCCCAGCAATATGGATTCCTCCCATGTAGATGATCCTTGGACTGATGGATGCAGTAAACTAGAAGCCAGTCACAGCGATATTGGTAAGCCTTGATCAGGTACCAGGTAATCAAACTACAATATTACAGACTGTATTTAGTGGGACTTTGAGTATCTCTTTTTGTAAGTTTTGTGGGGGTTGTCTGCCAGGATGTGCAGATAAAGGATGGATGCTCAACAGAATTCAAAGTGGGGAATAAAGCTTCTGGCACTAAACCAGCACATGAGTTTGTAAAGACCTTTGTTCCAAAAAGGCATTTTTAAACTGAATTTGAATCCAAAGTCGTCATCAGTACTGTTTATTCTGGTGTGATTAATATCTGGCACTGTCTGCTTTCACCTGGGTCTTTCAATAACTTCATGTTATACTCTATGCAGTTTTGTCTTTACTCTGCATATCTTGTCCTGCGTACATTGGACCTGCCAATAACCCATAACAATTTGGGGCCCCTCCTGTGATTAAGCAATTAACTCCCTCCCCAGTTCATTAACACGAAGTCTCAAAGCTCTTTTGTGCAATCTCAGTTATATGTGCACTTTTTGTAGGTGATTCAGACTTTTCTTACGGATATAATAACCATGTGTCACAAAGGCAAATTCCAGCACATAATGGAGCATCTCTCATCAACGATGATGAGTTTCTTCAGTCTGAGAAACCATTTAGTGCTTCAAAACCCTTCTCACCATCTATGATAAATGCAAATGAAGAAACCTTGAGCAATGGAGGTATGTTATGTTCTTATTCTGACATGCCTCATTTTTGAGTGAACTGAAAATACTCACATTAAAAATATGGATCTGGTCCCTTGCAAAATAGAATTTATTTCCTTAAACATATATTTTAAATGAATTATTTAAATTAACAAAATATTAAAATTGTTATTTACTTGTTTACTCCCTTCTGCTCACAACTTTTCCTCTCCCATTTTTTGTTAAAAAAAAGTGGAGTGAAGAGGAAAATGGAGGAAAGGCATGGGAACAAAAACTGAAACGGGCAATTATGCAGAAAAGCTTGTTTTCTGAGAGCATGGAGGGCATAGTGTCTCTGTGGTTGTGGGAGAAAAAGACTCCTGAGAGACACCCAAAGCATGAAAATTAGGTTTCTGCTTTGAATCACTCTAGGCAAGTTCTCTTAAAAAGGAACTGAAGAGACTGGTCTCACAAGCTGAAGGTAGTCTTTCAAAACACCTCCTGTCATATATTTACTTTCCTGAAAACCCATTAAAATTATTTTTCTGATTTTTATTTTAGAATCCAGGACAGTGCAAAATGTCGTTTCTCAGATGGTTGCACTGATCATGTGTTTAATCATTTCAATATGTACAAGGTAATTTTTATTTCTTTTATTTGCTGTTTCTGACATTAGTAGTTATTCCATTTCAACTGGTGAAAAAAATTTAAATTAAGGGTCCCATTTTCAAAATTCCCTATATCTTTCTGGGAAAATCTATTTTCACATGATAGTCGATGCAGGCAATTATCTGAACTATATAGATATGCACAAACATAAGAAATGTATGCAGATATGAAAAATACCTTTCAAAGTGTGCTTGGACAGAGGTTTTGGCAGGCTGAGAAGAATCTGAATGCATCCACGTCTTTTTAAGTGGATGTTTCAGTCTGGGAAAGTTGAGGTCTTTTTTTCTTGGAGATAATCCTCAATAGTTTACGCAATTTAAAAAGTTTCAAACTGCAGTTCACCTACCAGAGTTCAGAGGGTTCATCTGCAAAAACCTTTTCTCCTCCTCCCACCCAGGCTTCAACTCTTTTAACCGAATATGCATCCTGTGACTATTTCTAAACTTTCTGGATAATTTTATATTTTCAGATATTTTCTAGGAGGATTGTCTGCCACCTTGTTGCTGATAATTTTAGTTTGTAAGTACAGAATTTCTTTATATACAGCACAGGGTTTTTTTTCTAAAAAAGAGGGGTTTTCTACAAAAAAACATCCAAGAACCAAAATCCATCCTTGGATGTATATCCATGGCTCTTACTGATGCCAATAAAAGCAGTATGTGGGTACATGGGCACAGAATGTAACCTTTAATCTATTAGAGGATTTTGCATTTGAATTTCACAGGTCTTTTGTCTCAAGATGCTGCTGTGTCATCTTTCTTCAGTCTTGACACATCTTTCAAAACCACAAAGTTTTGGTAAGCGGCTCCAGTGTCATGTGGTGAATAGGGGAATTTAGAAGTTTTATATTAAGAAGAGGAAGGAAACATTCCTGCTGTTGTTTTCATGTCAGAAGAGAGAAGACAAGATCTGAAGTTACTAGTGGAGTATTTGGCTTTTCCTGTTACTGATTCATATTCATAGAAACTTTCTGTTTATTTTGAAAACTTGCCTTTTCATAATGTGCAATAAATTTTATAGCACCTATTTGTTTGCAGAAAGGGAAGATAAACCTAATATGTCATGACACAGACAGAGACAGACCAAGAAGAGGAACTTACGAATCCAGAGATGTGCCGTCAAGCCTTGCACCGAAGTCCTTGCACTCTCAGGCCACCAAACGGGGCGCTTTTTTTTAACTGGGAAAAAATAAAACCAGCTAATTATGGTGCCAGCCCCATCACCACCTTCCAGGGACTACAAAATTGACATAACTTGGGCCCAGTAACCCAATGCACCATTTGATTCAGGAGAGCTTTTCCTATGGCTGATAGTGCAACCTGATAAATGTCTTAGAAAGAAGAATTTAATCAGTCCAATCAGTTGAATAAAGGTGCAGATGTTGCTGTTTCAGACTGCATTATTTCTTTGTTTCAAGTGTTGCACAGAGCTGTAGCTTTTAAATCCTTCTGGAGAAAAATTCTTACGTGTTTAGAGGGTTTGAATTATATCTTTAGATGAAGCTCACACATAGGCCTTCATGCTGAAAGCACGTACGGATGTGCTCGATTTATGAATTACCATTCTTTTACTTTTTATGCATCAGAAAATTCTGAAGGTCTAAAATCTAAAATGCTGTTAAGACTAAAAAGTTAGGGCTTATCTGAATTTTTATGGGTTGAAAGTGAAGCTCAAGAGGATCTTGTTTGTTTCTGACACTGTCAGTGTTCAGGAGTTCAGTGTATCCCAAGGGCAAAAAGACAATCTGACAGACCTTTTAGCCTTTCAATTGAGTATGCTGGAAGTGAAAAACAGCAAGGCATAGCTTGGAGAGCCCATACTGCAATCATAGTCTCACTTTTTGAGCACCCAAGGGTCTTAGCACACCACCCTGGATACTCAAGGATGCTATTTCCCACTTTTGTACTATGTAATTAGTCCCTAAAACTTTGGTTTTACCAAGGTCACCACATTAGGACCAGTGTGTTGCAAACACATTCTCCAAAGGGCTTTCTGTCTTCCTGAATAGTTTAGCCCTGAGTCATAAACAAAGCTGTTCTTCACAAGAGAAAAACAAACACACTCTGAGAGCTTTTCTGTCACAGGTATACAGAAAATAACCTCTTTTATGCTCATCACAAGTGAGAAGTTACCAGCTCAAACAAGTAGTCCTACAGCTGAACTAAATTTGTCAAACATGGCCTACAATATATACTGATTATAAGAATCTGTGGTTTAAATCAAGACATACAAAAACTTATTCTATTTTTTCCCCTAGAGAATACAATAAGAAAGAAAGAATAATTGGTGAGTATATGTTTAAGTTTAGAAAGAATTCCATCTTTTTAGGGATAAGCTCTATTATGAGACAGGGTTCAAGCCAGGTTCAGAAAGGTTCCATGCACTTATCATTAAAAGGTTTAGCTGCAGGACCCTTGCAGTTTCCACTGCAAATTACTCCACTTTGGTGTCTACAACTCCTTTTTTACTTCATTTGGATTAAATATTCTTTTTTATTGTTTGACAACAGTGGCTAAATAGTGTAAGCTGTTAACAATTGCTGTGCTTCAGCCCAGAGAAAACATGTTTTTTAGTAACAGTCAAAACAAGTCTTCCTTTTTCCAAGTTTGAACTGAACAACTGATCAGGTGCTGTGCTGCTCTGACTCGGTAGCATTCCACGGAAGCAGTGAAGCAGCAGCAACATGAATCAGTTCAGAATATCTGAAAAACACTTACAGATTCTTCTATTCCCTACCCTTTTTCACTAAAGCCTCATGCTCAGACTCCAGTTTCTGTTTTTCAAGCATTTCCAAGCCTTGCTGCAGCTCAAACCTTTAAAACAGGAGCACTGATTTACTTCAGCTTGGAATTGGCCATCCCAGTCCTGGCTCCATTATTTCCTTTATGTCTTTACTTTATAAGGATAAAAATGAAAAGAAGGAGTTAAGTGGAGCTGTGCCAGGTTTGTGTTCCTTACAGTGTGGACAGAGCAGCCTTGTTCATCAGTTTCCTGGTTGAGTGCAGTTCAGCTTCTGAGATCTAAAGGTATCTGCACGGCTGCACACGCAACCTGGAAAACCTTGCAGTCAGCCCTCAGAAGGAGGGTGTTAATCCTGAGAACAGCATTTTAGAAAGGAGTGCAGGCATTTGATCACTTTGCAGAATTGTTAAAGCCTATGGTTAAAATGACATTCTATTCACAGTGTGCCAAGCTGTGGACGCTACATATGGCACTTAAAGTCAGTGGAGCTGTTCCTGTAAGGGCTGCAACACCAGAGCTTGAGAGCTGACTCTGATTTTGAAAGCCAGTATCAACGTTAACCAAAGCAGGCTCTACAGGATGGAGTAAAGAACTTGGCACTTGTTGACTAGCAGGAGTAAATTCAATACAGACTAGCATAGGTTACTGCGAGACAGGAGCTCCCACTGTTCAAAGTAAGCTTGTCTCTTGCATTTCATAAAAACTTAAAAGCAGAGTTGTTAATTCTGTATATTTTGAAATGAGTTCACTAAAAGTTTTCATTTTTCCTCCTCCTCAAATTTATTTTTCTCAGCTCTTCAGCATCAAACTCCTGTATACCTCCTTATGGCCATTGTTGCACATGTTCCTGTGGAAAGAAAACCAACCAGAATTGTTAGTATTCTTCCTCCAAATACAATTCATTTTAGCTTTATTTTTGTTCTGGTCAAATGTGAGTGAGGCCATACTTCTTGGTGACTGAAAGCAGTCATGCAAAATATTGCTGTACATATAGTCTCTTATGTCAATGAAATTCTATGTAGACTACAAGCATTTTGACAATAAATTGATGGTAAAAAGTGTTTTCTAATCCCCATGAAATACTTTTATTTATAAAAATTCATGTTATCCCATATTTTATCTATAAATTTCTTGTAACAAAATGCTGTCAAAGATAATGGATTTGGATAGTGGCTGAGTACATGAAATAACGTATTTCAGAAGCTTTATTATATCATGTATATGAACTGCCTTTTGGCCTTTATGCTGAGCATTAAGAAAACAGGAAAAAAAAAGAAAAGAAAGAAATATTACTGGAAGGAGAGCACTCTTCAGAAAACCAGGAATCAGGATGTGGTAAAGCAATGATGAATCTGCATTACCTGGAATCATGTACCAAAATGCGAGACCTGTAGGTATTTACTTTGGAAACACTGAGTCCCATTTTTCAGCTTGTATCTTTGCTACAGACTAAACTACAAATAGAGCCAAAACCTGTTATCTTGTGACTCCTAATAATCTGTTTCTTAAAATACGTCCCTGTGTGCCAGTTTATCTAGAACAGCGTGGATTTCGTCTGCCCGTGCAACAAAGCGATGATAATGCGTGAAGATGCTGTTGCCCACCAAATCATTCTGTAACTCCTGTTGCTTCTGGTCTCCTTGTCCCCTGGTGTGCTAAAAGCAGCCTGTGGAAGGGTTGGGTCTGCCCACGAGGTACAATCAGGCTGGGAGGCAGAATGACAGGGATTCAAAAACTCTGAAGCAAAACTGCACAAGCAACAGGTTCTGGAGGAAGAAAAAACCTACATAACTAAAACACCACTGTCTGTCCAACACTGTGTCTAAGCCAAACTCAGGGAGGTTATAACTGTATTTCTAGCAGCAAAAATCTAAACAAATGATGCAATGAGGAAAAGAGTACTTGAAGTTAAAATGTACATTTCTCTTCCAAAAGGTAAATGTATGCTGGTTATATTTTGAAGATAAGCATCAATAACTCAGCATTAAGAGCTTAAAGAGTGAAATTTCACTGAAATTACCAATTTTCATAGTCATTCACTATTCTATTCCATTAAATTGACTGCATGAAGGCAGACCATTTGATATAACACCACCAGGAATAAATGGTGACAATGGAATGTTCTTCATAAAACTGATGTATTATGTAACTAAAACAGTATTTATAAGACTCATCCTCATATTTACTTGTAGTTAATGCAGGTGAAGAATTTTGTCAGTATTATATAATTCCTCTTCCTTATTTAAACTACGGAGACAACTGAGAGTAAATATCATTGTGTAAAATGTATAAATATTTTGTTACCTGTTTTATGACTACTTATAAAAGGTCCACTATGAAATGCACTTTTAGAAGTAAAGAATTATAAAGATCTTTAGTGTTCAAATAATCTCCTGGAATAATAATCTGGAAAATCAAATCCCATATTGAGAGAAAAGTCTAAGACTGCAATTACTCTGCAGTCATCAAAGCAATTATGCTGAAAACTAGAAAAACAGAGTCACTGTAATCTAGTTTCTTCCCTAGTGAAGAAAAAGCTGATTCAGACTAAAAAAAAAAAAAAATTGGTCTAAAATGAATTGCTATAGTCTATCTATTAATAAATACAAACTGTAAATTAGAATGGTTTTGATCTGGAGAGAAGGAACTTCAAGAGCAATTTCCTAACTGGCAAGAGCTAAAAATAAAATGCTCAGGATCTCTTAAGACCTGCCCTCCATGATATTCATTAACATTGAATTAACAAAGTTCTGTTCATTCACCAAATTGGTTGGCTGTGAGAGTTCCCTTCCATATATTCCAATGGACATAAACACAGGCCTCATCTGTTTTCTCTGAAAACAGGCACAATTATATGTTCATTCCTGTTGGATGAAAAATTGAACCCAGAGTCTGCCTGATGAAAAAGTGAAAACAACATTTTGCAGCCTCTGTTTAAATTCAGACTTTCAGAGGCAACTAGTATTTGCGGGTTCTGTTAACTAACTGATAATCGTGAAACGTAATTCTAGCAAAGTAAAACCACTTATTGATTAATGATTAACTGACACATCCACAAACAGAGAAAACAACAAGAATTTCATGATTTTGTCCCCAGTGATTAAACTCTTACTCCACTTTAACATAGCATGTTATTTAGAAGAGAATCAAATAGAAATTTCAAGGTATAGATTTATAACTCTCTGTATATTATCTCAAACCATTTATTACTTTTTTTAAATTTATTTTTGTCATTACACCTTGTCTTACACTTTCTTATTTCTTGCTGTGTTCAGCTGAATTTCAGGGTCATTCCTGAGCATATATCATGTAGTGCTTTATAGCGAGAATGTTCATGTTGAAGATGATAATATTGATGGCATCTCTTACCTTATAATGTTCTTAGTCTGTGAGCAGGTCTGGTTTGTAGTTATCCTGAAAGCATTACTCATAGAAGCCAACCCATACAAGGATAACATCTTTTATTTAAGTGATATGGAATAAACTACACTGGTACAGAATACAGATTATTACCATTTAGTCCAGTTCTGCAGAGTCTGCTCTTTGATGTATGTTTTTGTGAATTCGCTGCACTGTTTTTTAAACCTCTTTGCACATTTTAATATACACTGAGCAAAACTGGTACTTCATTTTATATTCAGGAGGGTTTTTTATTGGTTTCTCATGATGCTTTTCTCCCCTATCTCTGGCATTTCCATACCAGTACAGTTGTTCCTGTTCTCATTCATTCCTGTATTTGAGGGTGTTGTCAGTAATGCAGATTATTATCATTAGGAATTTCATATATTTCAGTGAATTTCTTATTTGTGAGCTTATGTCCTGCCCTGTAGATTGTGTGCTCTTTGGGGAAGGATTTATTGGTACTTTTGTGCAAACATAAAGCCTTGGTTTGTTATACTATGATAAGTAACGTATCACCATAGAAAAATAAAGTAAAAAGTAATATTTTAAAAATGAGTAATTTAATAGGAAAGAAATAGAAATATATAGGTTCAGATTCTGAGTGGATATCAATCAGCTGATTTACACCAGCTGAGACTCTGAGCTGCAGCATTTCAACAGCTAAGATTCAGCCATGGATATCAATTTGCTGGGGTTGTAGCACCTTACCTGAGCATATACTGATGGAGCCAACACATGTTCAAAATAATTCTGATACACTGTAATAATAATGCTATAAAGATTATTTTGTCATGACATAGAAACATTTTATATTGCATTCTTTTGTGTGTTTGACAAATAAAGTTGTAATGTATAAAAGCAGTAAAGTGAATTTCTTCAGGAAAGGCACACCAGATGCAACCCTTTTTCTTCCTTCTCTACTCCATTCTTCTGTTTGAAATGTGGGTCATTACATTATCTCTGGCATGTACATTGCTTCATGCTAATATTTCAGGCTTGTGCCACTTGAAGCTCTTAGTACATAATTTGAGTGAAAAATAACTGTGTGAAAATAGTGATCACAAAAAAAACCCCCTAATTCAGCATCTTGCTTTGCCCTACGTGTGCCAGGCCACCAGGTTAGGACCAGTGTGTTGCAAACACATGCTCCAAAGTTCTTCTTTCTGTCTTCCTGAATAATTTAACCCTGAGTCATAAACAAAACTGTTCTTCACAAGAGAAAAATAAACACACTCAGAGCTTTTCAGTCACTGGTGTACAGAGAATACTTCTTTTGTGCTCAAAAACTTCTCACAAGTGAGAAGTTACCTGCTCAAACAAGTAGTCCTGTAGCTTAAGTAGATTTGGCAAACAGGACCTACACATATACTGATTAAAACAAACCATGGCTTCACTCAGGATATAAAGGTAAAAGGGTTTGGAGTGAAGTTGATCTGGGAAGAAGGGAGGAATAAAAGAGGGTGCGTTTAGAGTTATTATTTCTCACTATCCTACTTTGTTTAATTGTCAGTAAATTAAATTAATTTCCCCAAGTTGAACATGTTTTGCCCATGATGGTAATTGTTTTGTCATGTTCCTGTCCTTATTTCAATCCATGAGCTTCTCCCCCTCTTCTGTTGAGGCTGGGAAGTGAGACAACAGGTAGTGGGCACTTGGCATCCAGACAAGGCCAACCCACAACACCTTACTATTTGGCAATTTATTTAACTGCAGATTGTATATTTCTTTCCTCAGAACTATCATAAAGCATCTCAGCAAAAGGGATGAACACCCTCCCCCCTCATTTTTAGCATAACAAAATAACATAGTTACTTCCATGTAATACAATGTAGCATTTAAAATACTGTACACAGCAAGAACACGATTTTTTTTCTTCTTCTACTTATTGAAATTGATTACTTTGATTGTGATCTCTGCTCCTAAGTAAAGAATTAATAGTACTAGCAAAAGGAGTAGCTATAAAAGTCCTTATTTGAAGAGGCCTGCAATTTGATACGAACCAGCAGGTAGTGGAACCAGTGGCCCTCCTTTAATCTCTGTGGCTCTGTGGAGGGGCCTTGGGACACAGTGGTGACTCCATCCAGCTGTGTAAACATCTCTGTCCTCGGCGTGGATTTGATACTCAGCCAGTCAGACAGGCCTGGACAAATACTATGCAGTTATAATAAAGTGCATAAACTATTTCTGCTCCTTTGTGTCTCATTATCTCCACAAAACTCAGTAGCCTGAACTTAATGACACCTTCATCCTCCATTCTCTAATCCGCAATACAGCAAGAAAGTTGCAGAGTGGCTGTGGAGAGTTGCATTTACATCAGAGGCAAATGACTTAATAAATGAATTTTTAGAAATCTTACAGCCTTATTTAAACTTACACGTGACTTTTCTGTTAGTAGAAGATGAGCTTCAGTTTTGATTAGACCTTTAGGTTAATGAAGACCTGTGTTAGCAAAGAGGTAGGAACTACAGAGTGACTTTCTTGCTGTTTCCACTTTGATCTGATGACAGCTGTGATCAGGAATTGGAACAGGCTGCCCAAGGATGTGGTGGAGTCACCATGTCACCATCCCTAGAGGGGTGTGAAGGACGTGTAGATGTGACACTTGGGGACATGATTTAGTGGTGACTTTGCAGTGCTTGGTTAACAGGTTGATTTGGTGATCTTAGAGGTATTTTCCAACCTGAACGGCTCTATGATTCTAAAATTCTGTGAATCACGGAAACAGGCAGCTTCCATAAACATGCTTTCAGCCCCAAATGCGTGAGGCAAACTGGCTGACGAACACGCAGGAGGAGGAAAAAAGTGTCGTAGAAAGGACAGACGTGAGATTTATGCCTGCGGAAGAGGCACCTCTATGGAGTCTTCCCAGACGAATAACGGGGGCAGCAGCAGGGCTGAAGCTCTCGTATGTTTGTACAAAAGCCTCGGGACCTCCCTCAGCACCGCCCGCCCGGGCCCGTTGCCGGGGCAGCGCGGCGGCGTCCGGTAATGGCGGCGGCGGCGGAGGGGCGGCCATGGTGCGGAGTGAGTGTCAAAGAGCCGCGTCCCTCCCCTCCCCGGCTCCTTCCCTCATCCCCAGGACCTGCCCCGCGCCCTGGACACCTCCTTCGTGTCCACAGAAGGGCACAACTCTGATGAGGAGCGGCCGAGGGAGCTGGGGGGCTCAGCCTGGAGAAGAGGAGGCTCAGGGAGGACCTTATCGCTCTGTGTAATTCCCTGAAAGGAGGTTGTAGTGAGGTGGGGGTCGGTCTCTTCTCCCAGTAACAAGTGACAGGACGAGAGGACATGGCCTCAAGTTATGCCAGGATTTAGATTAAATATTAGGGAAAATTTCTTCACTGGAAGGGCACTGACTCCCCAGGGAAGTGGTGGAATCACCATCCCTGGAGGTATTTAAAAGGCACAGATATTACACTTTTGGGGCATGGTTTAGTGGTGCATTTAGTAGTACTGGGTTGGTCTCGATGATCTAAAAGGTCTTTTCCAACCTGAACGATTCCATGATTCATGTTTCCCCTTCCCTGCCATTCCCACACTCCCCTGGCTGCCCCCTCCCCTCCTGCCTCCCTTGCTCTCCTCAGCTTGGCTCGATTATCAGGTTTCCCTCCTCCCTGGCAATAACAACCCACCACATACAGCACAGGGGTGCTCTTGTCTCCTGAAACAGCCCCCGAGAGGCCTCGCAGGTGGCCCAGCTGGGGACCCCTCCGTGTGTGTGGCAGCCCCTGCAAGGGGAGATGCTGGGCAGGATGGGTCGTGTCTGAGCCGGGGGCTGTCAGATGTGAAAAAAAAAACAAATGGGGTTAAAATACTCCCTACTGTTACTTATGAATTGATTATCTGTTACGGGTACATCATCTGTTACAGGTACAGCAGTATGATTTAGAAGATTGAGTGCTCACACCTGCCACTCATAAAAAAAGCTACTGAGGAGTTCCCTTCCTCTGTGATTTTTCCTGTAATCTATTTTGATTGTATATCATCAGTGGACTGCCAGTCCCGTGTGGGGCTAAAACAGTGCTTTGGAAAGGAACTCCTTCTCCCTGCATGAAGCTGTCAGATGCCTTCCCTGAGCAGGCACTGCCTGAAGGAAAATGGCTTTGTCTCCTGAACAGCACAGCATGAATTTGAGTCCTAAAATAATGGTTGCATACTTCACCTTTCTGAAATGCAGCTGTCTCTACTGTTTCGCCATACACCTGCAGCTGTCCATCTGCTTATTCTTCCAATGTCTTTAATATTATCCTTCGTATCTGCTTCCTTTTTTGAGTAAAACATGCAATTTTTAGAAGTTAGATCTTCAAGGTCTGTTGTCTCCAGTTGACTGATGCCATCCCTTATTTCCTCCTGTGTTTGTGGGAACCTGGGAGTAGCTGTTACCTCCCAGGTCACTAGGCCAGTCTCCTGTTACTGCAGGAGACTGCAGTAACACTGCAGTAACTGCTCCCACTCACTCCCAGTATGACCCCAGCCACTTTCACTGTGGGCCCAGTTGCTCCCAGTATGATCCCAGTTGTGGCCAGCATGGTCCCAGTTGCTCCCAATTGCTCCCAGTGGGATCCTAGTAGCTACCAGTCGCTCCCAGTATGATCCTAGTCTGATCATTAAACAGAAAATCTGTTTAATGAACTTCTCAGTGAGTTCAGTGTGTTTTGTCAATGTCCTGAAAATGCTGTTGTTTTAAATTTTATTTAAAATTTGTTTTTTCTTACTAGCTTGTTTCCCTCATTCCTCTTAAATGAACTAGATCATATACCAAATGCCAAATATTCACTCAGTTGCCTGCAGCAGGACCCCAAAATAGGTCCCTAAAGCTCCCCAGTAGCTTATATGTGAATGATTGTCTCTGCTTTGCAAACCATCTGGTAATGGAAGTGGACATTTTTGCATAATTGCTGCAACAGTAATTTCAATTTTCATCAGAAAAGGGAAATCTGGCTGTAATTAAACTACCAGGAACAGTTTGTATGACTTTGTATAAAGGGTTTAGAGCATAATATTGCCATAGTGTGTATGTATGCAGATTAAGGAATATTGTTTTCTTGCTCGAAATTACTTGGAAATAGTGGCACTGAAAAATCTGCTCCAAACACAGTAGTAAGAAGGCCTTTTTTTTTCCTTTTAATTTCCAACAGATTTACCGAGTAACTTATTAGAAATGCCAGTGTTTTCATAATTTCTCTGAAGACTAAAGTATTTAGTCATGGTTATTTACTTTTTTTTTTCTCTTTTGTCTGTTACTCTAATCAAGTTCGATCAATGGTCTGTTAAAGAGAAGATGGTTGTTCAGATGCAGCAAACCTGCCCAAGATGGTTAAAAAATACAAAGACACTTACCTTTCCCAGTATGATTTATGTGCAGACAGGTTCCCCCCTTCCATCAATATCAGTATCACCACGTTTAATTCTGTAAATCATGCCGGATGAAAATCTGTTGAGCAGAAGGGAGATTTAACCCTCGTCATCTCTAAATCATATAATATACACAAAACCAGTTTCACCCCTTTTTCCAAAGACTATAGATACAGGAGCTGCACAGACACATGTGAGTTTGGGCTGTATTGGTGCATGGTTTTCCCAGCCTGGAGCAGACCTGTCTGTGTGAAAGTGTGCAGCCATTCCAGGACCACTATACAGCTGGATAATGTCTCAAACCCTTCCTGAGATAAAGAAGTGAAAGAATACTTTTAATTAATGCGTGATAGGAACAGTTTGTTTTCACAGATCTCTCTGTAATTTTTACTTATTTTTCTTGAGTCTTTTTTAAAGGATTATTTTTTTTTTGGGGGGGGGAAAGGAGGGAGTTTGTTTTCAGGGTTTTTTGTGGGGTTTTTTGTGGGTCTTTTGGCATTAGCAATCCTGAAAATACCTATGCTAATTTAATAAACCACTAGTTTTTTCATCAGTGCTTCACTCCTTGTCAAGGAGAAGAAAACACCAGCATTTTTTGGTGCAGTGGACTGGAAACAAAGTACTAACATCTAGCTCAAGAGTGAGCATTGGTTCTCACAGAATTTCTTTACCTTTATTATCCAGAGCCTTTCCACTTTTTGCAAGATTGCCTGGCATTAAATATTACTGCAGGATAACTCTGAACTCAGGTCTCTGGTGTTTTTCAGCCACTGAAATTCCTTTACTGGCTTCTAATGAGCTGGTGGTGCCTAAGAAATGTCCAGGTACACATTTCATTCTAACAAACATTTATAAGCATGAGTTAGTTATGGCTTTGCCATAAAAAATATCTGCCTACTTTCAACATTTATCCTGCTTATTTCTGTGCACACTGTACTGAAGAATATGATGACACACTGTAGTTAGTTTCCTTCCCTCCCACCCCCCCACTGCTCTCTGTGATGTGAACATCTGGCATCTGGAAATAAAACAGCATAAAACACTCCATTTCTTGTCTATATGAATCAATCTGCAACCCAAGCTATGCAGAAAATAATGGCTGCTGGATTAATTTCTGCAAGGGTTGTATCACACTTATGGAACACTCAGCAGTTTTCATTTGGATTTTTCCAAATGTTACAGGTGACATGGGTGTGTTTCACAAAAGGTGTTTACTGTGGTAGAGTGGCTCGAGGTTACTTGGTACTCGATATCTTTTCTTGCAGATTTTATTTTTGTTGGCATTACTACTGGGCTATTTGATGTGGTGGAAAAAAGTATTTTAATGAATTTATAAGTTGTTTATAAGTCAGATGGCAGAAAAGGACTAAGGGGAAATATGACATCTAATGTTTCTTTCAGTCACTGAAGATCTTGTTAGAAGACGTGCAGAACATAACAACTGTGAAATCTTTTCACTGGAAGAAATCTCTTTACATCAGCAGGAAATAGAAAAACTAGAGTATCTTGACAAATGGTGTCGAGATTTAAAAATTCTCTATCTTCAGAATAATCTCATTCCAAAAATTGGTAAGTGTTTTCTGGATATGTTTATTTTAAAATGGATTTACATGCATAATTTTGAAATCAGGAAAAAAAAAAGTACTTTAAGGGAATGTACAGTGAGTAACTACAGAGAGGTTCCTTGTGGATCTGCTCCTACAAGAGTTCCTTTCCTGATTTCTTTATTAAATTTCTAAGAAGCTCAGAAATTTACAAGAGAAATTTTAAATGGAAAAGATACTACTGGAATACGGATACTCACGAGAATATGAGTGTGGAACACCTTTTATTGATTAAAATCTAAAAAATCAAGATATTATTAAATATCCTGTATTTCTGGCGAACAAAGAGTTTAGCCATGTACTATGGTGTTGTAGGATTAGCTCTCTTCAGGCTCATTTTTAAATGAAGTGTTTATGCAAATGGTATTTTTTTGTTGACATTGAAATAATTTTCATTAGAATAAAATACTTGCTTTTATGCATAAACCAAACTTTTTACAACACAGTCTCAGTGGTCTTCCTGCACCACAGGAGAGGATATAATTTCATATGGTCTGCATTTTTTGGCATTGGTTCATGTATTTCATTGGCATTCTGTTGAAAGATGCAACATCAAGCCTATGGCTAGAAAAGCTTAGACTCTACAGATAGTGCATAGATGAGTACTGAAAAGTTGGAAGTGTTCATGAATTATATTAGCATATCTCTTTGGAGTTCCTTAAAGGGAAGAAATTAAATACTGAAGTTTTAAAATGAAATTCTGCGCTCAGAACTTGTAGGCAAGTTAAGTTCTCTGGAGTGGCTCATCATGAAACTGCACTGCTAACATCTGCATTTCTTAGAGAGAAGGAATCTTCTCCCAGAGAGAATAAGTTTTTTGAAACTACTTTATGATGCTTTGCCCCGTCAAAAATAGGACTAGAACTGAAGTTGGTTTTCTCTCTGTTACTGTGTCCTTAACAAGTTTTCATCTTGTGGATTTTCTGTCAACACTCAGGCCTCCTTTAGGTTAGTACAGGATATCATATTCAGATAGTTGCTTTTTGGACACAAAGTTTTCTCAGCAATTTCATTTTTGAGGCATGCAGTTTTTATCTTGGCATAATGTAACTGTAGGAGTTGGAAAAGTGTGCAACTTAGTGAATCATATATTCTTGTATAATGTAATGGCTTTCCAAGATAATACATTAGTAACTAGTGGGATAAAAATCCAAAACAAACACACACGAAGACTCACCATCCCTGCACTATAGTGAGTGACCAAAAGCATTGCCAACAGTGGTTATGTGGCAAAGTATTGAATTTGAGAAGTAATTCTTCCAGTGGATACCAACATGTCCTTGCAGAGGGCACAGCACTTCCAAGCATGCTTCTGAATATCATCCTGGAATGGTTTATATTGACTCTGTTGGGATGTGTCCTTTCTCTTCTTAAACAAAACCTTTCTGCAGGCCTCAAGATCAGACTTGCCTACTGAGCACGGTTGTCAGGCACCCACTGTATGGATGTGTCCTGATTCTCTTCTATAAATGGAAAAAACCCCAAGATATCACTGGCTTCAACACTCAACTCTCTCACGTCTTCGTGTGTACAGGCACTGCCATTACAGAAATATTGTAAGAAAAACATCCAACCTAAGCTGCACAAGTTCTTGCTGAGAAATTAATTTCATCATTTTTTTGTGAATTATGAAGAAAATACCTCTCCAAGGTCTTAGTACTAAGTGGTAGGATTCATGTCACCAGATTTGTAGACATCTTTGTCTACAAATTACAATATCTTCCCTTTATAACCAGTCATGAAGAAAAGGCATATTTTTGTGCATGATTTGATTCACTAGTTTTAGACAGCCAATTTAAGGTAAGATGAACTGCACCTTGAACAGCTTAGTTCTCTGTAATCATTGAAGAAGAGCCTGAACAACTAACTCAGCTGCAGACGTGATCTGTGGTTGTCAGATGAAGCTCCCTCTGCTTGAATTACTTTGTTTGCCCCAGCAGGCACAGTTTGTACAGCAGCTATTCAGTGCAGCTTGTGAGTTAGAATTTGAGGTAAACTTGATGACTTCTTTGGACAGGTTTTCCAGTCAGATCTTTGAAACGTGGTGATTGGGAAGAAATTGGTAGCTATGACACGAGTTACCTGCTGTATCTTGTCTCAGATTTAAGTCTCTGACCTGTGGGTCATCTATCTCAAGTGGTCTTTGCATTTTTCAGACATTTTTGGGAGTGATGAAGATTGTTGCTACCCTATTCCCTCTTTACCCCTTTTCAGTATTCCAAAGAGGAAATGTTCCCCACTCACTGTGAACCTGCTAATTCCAATAGGTCATGGTGAAAATAATACAGGTTAGACTCCAAGATCAGGGAATGTGTGTATGTGTGTCTTTGTTTTGTTCATACTGAACTCACAGAAATCCTTATGTGTAAAATTTTTAAAAAGGGGGAAGAGAAAGTTTCTTGTACTAAACCTGCAGATTAAAGATGTCAAAAATTTACAGATAAACTAAAAAAGCCAATATTTTCTGTATAAGTAAGTGTAAAACTTTAATTTTATAAAGCTTGTCCAAGTATGGTCTGATCCTTTCTGAGTTTCACAACAGGTGCTTTTTGCATTTGTCATGCTCTTACCATGCTTTTTGGCCAGTCCTCTTGCATTAGATATTTGTCTTATGGATTTGTGCTAAAAATGTGTGTATAAGATTCCTTATTTCTTTTTCCTTTTTTTATTTTAATTTGTGTTTTAGGAGAACTTTTTTGTTTTGCCCTTTAATTAATAGTAAAATATTGATGCCTGGTAATGTGATGTGTGTTCTGATTTGTCCTTCCTGTTTTCTGCTTTATTTTTTTCTTTGAAGTAAAGTGAACAGGTAAAATGATAATGCCCTTTCCAGTGCAGAGAACTGAAATAATGGATCTGTGTTGTGTTACAGAAAATGTGAGCAAACTAAAGAAGCTGGAATATTTAAATGTAGCTTTGAACAACATTGAAAGAATTGAAAATCTGGAAGGTCAGTTTTTAAACAAACCATTTTGCCTTTTCATATTAGAACACTTAAACTGTGACTTAGTGTGAAAGAGGGTAGAAGCCATTAAGCAGATTCACCAGTGAAGGTATTTTCTTGATACTGAGTGGTTTTGTACGCAGGGTTTCAATAAATGCTGCTTTGTAGCCAAGTGCTTCCTAGTGCTGAAGTTTTCTCATTGAACTTTCTTAAAATTAAACACTGAACGTTTTAAAATGTCTCTTTGTAATGTTTCAACAATCATCTTCAGTTCAGCAGTCAAATGCAACACACAGGAAGGTTCTGCTGTGAGCACAGGTTGCATTGAGGGTGTGGGGTATTTTTAAAGAGGTTTTCAGATGATTTTTTTCTCTCTCATTGCATGAAGTCCTGTCTGTTTTATCTGTGTTTAATCCTTTATCCTATCACTTTTGCACATTTCATGTGCAAAGGCATTTTCCAAGACTATAATCTAACACTTAGAGCCACCCATAAACACATTCCATATTACTTGAATAATTTATGACTTGATTGTTTTCTGTTTCTTGATTCTGATTAGACCAGTTGCTGACTCTTTAAGATATCCACCTTGAAAAAGGAACAGTAAAAGAAAAAAAAAGCTGGTTTTTTTTTGGTTGGTTGGTTGGTTGTTTTTTGGGGGGTTTTTGGTTGGTTGGTTGGTTTGGTTTGGTTCATTTTGTGGTTAGTTTGTTTTGTTTGTGTTTTGAAGTCTGCGAGCTGATTCAAGAGGATGGCTTAAATAAGCAAATAGTCTAAATACAAATTTGTAAAAGTTGAAGAAATAGGTAGTACATCATATATTTGGCAATTTATTGAGAAACTTGCGTTTGCTTTCATGCCACTAAATTTTAAATTCATCTATCAGGCTGCATTATTTCTTTACTGTGATTTGTTATTTACTTAGAAGTTAGAAGCTTTGGGAATGACCCTTGCATAAATTTGGGTTATAATCCCCTAATGAATTGTTTTGCATTGTTACTTTCCTTCAGCTCCACTGTGAATAAAATTTACCAAATAGACCAGCAAAGGAAAAGAAGTGTTTACAGTGATGAGCATCAAAGCTGAGCTTGCTCTTACCTGAACGTTTTTACTCTTAGAGTCAAGGTTTCATGGACAGATTATGATAAAAGGAGAGGCTGATAAATTTTGGATCGAGATTTTCCAGAACATTTTGTTACCTAATTTAGAGTTTCTGTTTATAATTGTTTTAGTTAACATTTTCTCACCAGTATTTGCAATTTAACCAGTGATAAAATGTTTAAAATTATAGCTGAGTCCATAGAGTAGAACCTATGGAAGACCTCTCCTTAACTTGGAGTGAATGTTTAGAAAACCTTGACTTTTCACTTTAATAATATTACCAAAGATTAACCATATACAAAAATGAAACCCCTCATTGATCCTGCTGTCTTGAAGCACTTAGGCAGTGTTTTACCAACATGATTAAGACTCAGTTGAGGAGGGTTATCAAGGCAATCAGACTGTTAAAAGCGAAGTCCAGCTTTTCTAGAAATGAAACATTTAATATCTCATCTATAAATGATCACAAAGTTTTGATACTGATAAAACCAATAATGTTTTGGTATTTTTTATTTTACTGAGTTTGTTTCCTTCCTATAAATATTGTGAGTCACTCTTTTCACTCAGAGTCTCAGAAAAGATGTATTCTGATAGAATAAAAATAGTTTACAGAACACAAATGGAGACAGTTTTATATCCAGATGTGTGCATGTGTGTGTCTTTGTATGTCATGTGTACATTTATGTTATGGACAAACTGAATTTAGATTTTTCCAAAATTTAGGCTGTGAAGAACTGAAGAAACTTGACCTGACAGCAAATTTCATTGGTGAACTCTCCAGTATTGAATCCCTAAAACATAACATACATCTGAAGGAACTGTTTCTAGCGGGTAACCCATGCACTGAATTTGAAGGCTATAGACAATTTGTAGTGGCAACACTTCATCAATTAAAAGTAAGATTTAAAAAATTAAATCCAAATAAAAAAAGAGCACTGTCAACTGAACCTACTAATCCTAAACAAAATAAATACCTGTTCTGGGAAAACCAGTAGCATTATTTTACTGTCCACAGGAAATTAAATGATATTCTGATTAATAAGTGACTGCAGTAAATTAATTCTAATAATTGGTTCTGTTTTGATGGAACCATATGCATTTGTTAACTTTTCTGTCTTTCTTATTTGAGATCCCTAAAGTTTTGAAGAAATAAATGTTTGTTCTGGCTTTTTTTTTCTCATTTGTTTTATATACGCAGTGGATTTTAAATTATTATCATGATTGCAGAAAGTTACCAGGTTGTTGGTACCATACCAACAGTATGTTCTAAACCTGCAATGCAAGGCAGTAGAAAGGCACAAGTTGGTGTAAAAATGTGCTATGTTGCATTGGCTGTAAATAGCTACTTTGAGACTGAGGTTCTGTGCAATGGCCAAAACCACCACAAACCATTTTCACATCTGAATAGACAGTTATTGTTAATTCTTTTTAATAGATTATAACATAGTTCTATGGAGGTTTGAAAGGTACATTTCTAATTGTATACAGAATTTTCAAAATTAACCTACAGTTTAATAGATTTATTGATTTGAATATGCTTATAATTTCTCACATATCTATATTGATTTTTTTTTCCGCTTTGGGAAGTATTTGGATAGTAAAGAAATAGAACGTTCAGAGAGGATTAAAGCACTTCAAAACTATCCAGAAGTAAAACAGAAAATCAGAGAACAGGAACAAGTTTACCTTCTCAAAAGGGCCAGAGAAAAGGAAGAGGCTCAAAGAAGGATGCAAGAAAGAAAGGACAAGAAACAAAAACAAATGGAATCTAAGCTTGGATTTGACAGGTAACAGTAAGCAACAATAGTATGTGAATAAATATTCTTTGCTTTCTTAATTAAGAAGTTTGGTTTTCTTCATTGAAGAGTTTATATTATTTCACATAAATATTTTTGTTCATCTTTATTGTTGATTCAAGCAGAATTATTTCTCCTTGTGCATGTTATCTCTAATGAAAAATATAACTAATTACAAACACAGTTTGTTATTGGCCTGCAGACAGTGCAATAGAATTTTTGTCCCAAAACTCCAAGCTAAGTTGTCTGGATGCCAAAATAGTGTAATTGATTGCTTCTTTCAGGAGAACAGCTGGAAATTGTTATTTAAGGTAATGCAGAGGTTCCAGAGAAAGCATCTGTTCACCTATAACTGCTTTTGCTTTAGCATTATTAGGTCTGAAGACTGAAATGGAATGTAGCAGGTCTTTGGAGATGTAAAAGGCTTTGCAGTGTTGATTTTCATCCTTCTTCCACTTCATATCACTGATAGTCCCTAGACAGCAGCAGGATTTTTATCTGGGGTCATCTTACACTGCATTTGCCATCCATCTTATTTTTAATCCAAAAGAGACTAAGTTCCATGGAGCTACCTGCAGAACTTTGTACTCATAGATCACAGATCTATCATAAATTTAGTTTTCTCCCTCTGTTAGTAGAGAATTAGAGAGGCTTAGAGCTAGAAGAAAAAAATTACTCAGTGTTAAGATGGCACTTGAGGAGATGCTTATTGCTACCTTATAAGTTTCTAATCTGCTGCTGCCTGATATTGGGAATACTTAAACATCACATGGACTGAAAGTTTTCTCTCACCTGAAAGTTGTGAGGGTATCTGAAAATTCTGCCTCTGAAATTGAACCTGTTGAACTCTCTGTCAGGGTTTTCAGAGGATTAGGCATAGCCATACTATCACTTCTTAGACAAGTCAATGAAAAACATTATGTCAAAATGTGTTTTGTTGGTTGGCAGAAAAAGCAGAGCAGATATATAAGATATTGTTCTTGGTAGGAATTATACAGTTGTTATTAGCGGGTTGAAAAAAATATTACTGCAATTATTCGTTAGCAAGAACTGTTACTCTTCCTTCATTTCATTGGGATAATATTCCAGTGTTCTTGTGTAGCACCAATTCCCTACAGGAGAAAGAAAACCATCAAGCAGAAGGAGATGGAGAGCAGGAAACATGCAGAACAGTTGAAGATGATGAAGAAGACAGAAGATTTTGGGAGGAGCCTACACCATATACTCCAGAATCTAGATTAGAAACTCACAGATACATTGAAGAAAAGCGGAGAGCTAAAGACAATATAAGGTGCTTTTTTGTTTTAATATATTCTATGAATTGAAGAAAGAGACATTTTCTAAGATGCAGAGGACAGGTGGGTGACTGCCTGACATTAAATATTACTGAGAACTGGCAGCTTAAATCCCTGTTGCCTGTGAAAATAGGCTTATAAAAATATAAATTAAATATTCATATTGTTCATTTTACTTTGTTTCATTTTCTGAACTTCATTTATGGTACTCTTTATTTTTCCTCAAATAGGGTTTTTAAATGTAATTTCTCTTTTCAACTCCATTTTATGGAGTTTAGAAGTTTCACTTTTCTGTCAGCTAACTCATATGTTTTGTGTAGTTCTACATTTAATATTCTGCTAAAAGCATTCATGCAGATTGCATTATATAAATGCCATAAGGCCATGCTACAAAATTTTTGCACAAGTGGCATTTCAGGAACCTTTTCTGTGTAACTGAGAATTTTTTTCACATACTTTATAAAAGATATTTGTCACAAGTAGTAGGATTCTTCATGTTATCTGGGCTACTTGGCATGGTGAATCTGAAGAAGTCTGGCCCCTGAAAAGCCTTCAAAACTTTCTAAAGTTGTCACTGGTTTTGCTGAACATGGAAAATTCATGCAGATACTAGCAAAAAGCCACAGTATTTTACTGCTACTGGCTTATCAGTTCCACAAACATTGTAAGCAATGTCTTTTTTTTTTTTTTTTACTTATATAACATAATTTGTACCAGAGATTTTTTTAGGTGTTCTTTTTAAGGGCATGCTTTTTGGAAGTTTTATCAAGCCTAAGTGTTGAAAAAGTCAGTCTTAGGGAACTCTCCGAGAAATCTGGAAGTGTGCATAACTTGTTGCTATTATTAATTCAAGGTCTAACGCTTTCCTGGAAGAACTACTGTGAATCCAGATCCTACCCAGTTAGAATTTTGCTATGTTTGGAAGTGCCTTGTTCTACTCAAAAGCAAATGTGTTCCAAATGCTTCCCTGTAAGGATTCAAGGAGAGTCCAAATAGTGTTATATTAAAGATAGAATATTTATTTTGGGGATTTTTCTAAATTCTGAGAGCATTTGAAGGAGTTAAATATCCTTTTGGGGTTTGTTTTGGTTTAGTGTTGATGTTTGTGTTAGGTAGCATGAGAAAGGTTAGAACAGAAAAGTGGCCCTGACAACTTGAAATCCTCTGGTAGACAGAGGCTGAAATACAACTTCAATATAAGTTACTCAGTATAAAAGGATGTGTATTTTAGTATAAAATTGACATGAACATATCTTTTGAGCAGGGTGGTGGTTCGTTCACTTTTATTTCAAGTCAAGAGTTGAAATTCAGGTATAGAAACTGTTAGCCCACAAATCCCACATGAGAACTCTGATTTATATTATAGAATAGTATTTAACACATGGATAACTGTGAATCTTTCTTAAACAGAAATTGGTTTTATATAGTCATTCTAGTAGCTGTACTTGAGTGTTTTTATTTCTTCCTCAAATCCATTGTATTTATAGACCAAATCTATTTTTATGTTTTTCCCCCAAGAGGTTCTAAATCTTAAGTATACTTTATATCCCTCATTAGTGATTTACATTTAATATTCTCTTAACCTTGGACTTATAGTAAGAAATTGGTTCAGGAGCAAAAGAACCGAATGCATTGCTGTTGAGTTTTTTTCAGAAATATTTTCTTTTTAATATGCTGGCTGAAGTAACCATACCTACTATATTGACCGGCTGAAGAGTAGATTAATACAACATGACAATTGCAGTGCTGTATTTTTAACAGCCATATTTTTACCTACATGCAAGCAAGGTTTTTCTTTTTCATGTTATAAGATTCCTTACTCTTCCTTTCCTTGCTAAACATTTAAACAGGAAAATACCAGTACTACAAGTCTTAATGATCTTACTGTGATCTGCTTTGTTTGGGCAGATAAATTTAAGGTAGCTTATTTATTGCACTGATTGAAAGTCAGCCATACTTTGATTGCTGATAGCTGGAAATGGATGGTGAATATTAATAAGTACATCATCAATACATCAGGAATATGTATTGTATTTTTTCAAGGAAGAGCACAGCAAAAAATGTAATAAATACATCAACAAATAATGTATATGTCTGCACTTGGGCCCTACTGTATCATATTTGGTGCTGCTTGTAATCTTTTGACCATTAAAATTCTTTTTACTAGTGCAGAAGTGACTGAGAGACTGATGCTGTTTGGAGATAGGCCAAGCATTTGTTCAGTAGTAGTAATTAAGTGAGCATAAATAGAATGTCTTTAGACTTACTTAAACATACATCAAACCAGTTAGCAGCAACAACACTTCATGATTAGTTTGACCATTCATAACTAGAATTTTCAGATGTTTAAGCAAGCCACTGTTTTCTTATGGTATGCCAGATAATTTGATATATTACTGTTTGATAGTGGATACTGTGACATGCAAAAGAAGTTTGTGATGTGATATGTGTGATGTGATATTACAAAGCATTTACTCATCCTTAGCCGATGTTTTTAATGTGCAGTTGGAAATATGATATAATCTGTTTTGTTCCTGAAATAAGTTATAGCCTGAACATCAAATACCAGATAATTCTTACTTCAAATACCAGATAATTCTTACTTCTTACATGCTCTTTTTTTTGCTATTAAACATAATAATAGCAAAATTTTAACCGTTAACCATAAACCATTTTTGTTTCTGTTTTGTTAAGGGAATCAAAAAAGAGTGAGAAGCCTCCTTGGACATTGGTCACTGCAGAAGGAAAAGTTCTGAATGTGAATGTGCCTAAGTATGTAAGGTTAAAAGGTTAAACAGTCTAATCTCTCTATAGCTGATTTGGGAAACTAGTTCAAGATGTGTGACAATACAAAAGTAAGAAAGATGAGAACTTCTTGTTGGAGTATTATGTTCCTTTGGGGAAAACTGTCTTCTAAATTTGTACTCTGATGCTGGAAATAGAATCAGTTTTCAGTGAGTAAAGTGTCGAAGATTGCTTAATTTAACATCTTAGTCTTAAATGATTAAACAACTTGTTTTTCTGTAAAAGATATATTTTAGTCTTTTCCCTTCTATGGTAAGACTCTTTATTAGAGCATCTTGTTAATAGTGGAAAAAGTTTAACTGGTTTGACTATTAAAGGTAAATATGTATGAGAAGCCACTTAAAATGTGGAAAAAAACATCCACGTAATATTTCTGGACAAAATAGTTTTGTCCTCTTATGACAAATGTAAAATTGGCAGAATTGGGAAGGATGTGTTATCAGCTTCTGTGGCATGAGGCCCTTTGACACTGAGTGAAGTCTCAGCCTCTCTTGCACCTGGGTATTCGAGTGTTTTGGAATGAGTTTCCAGGGATATCAGCCACGTGTTGTCATTAGTTTCACTTGAACCAAACCTTCATTTCTAAGGGAAAGGAGGAGACTGAGAGCACAAACGTTCCCTTATAAACAGCTCCCAAAAGAGCCTCCTACAAGAGACTGGCATCAGAAAGTGGCCACTTACCTGTCTGCTGTGCTCTGAAGAAGTTTTTCCATCTTAAGACTTAAATAGCTGCAAAACTAAAGCTGTGAAAACACTTGTCCTGCTTTCCAAATCTTGGAAATTTATAAATCCATGAAATTAAAAGAATTTGAAAACCTACATTATACGTAGTACACAATATTCAGTAAATATATATATATATAAATTTCTAGTCCAGAGAAGACAAACCTAAAATAATTTAAATCTTGTGCTAATAGAAGCAGAGATATGTAGACTAAAGCCCTAGCTGTCTTTTTAGAAAAAATACAGGGTTTACTGTTAGCAGCAGACCTGTTTGTGTCACCCAAGTTTTCTGGATTAGAATTTAGTCTATGGATGTGCCCACGTAAAGCCAGACCAATGAGCATTTTTTGTCATGGCTTCAACAAGAATATCACAGCTCCTCAGTGCAATCTGGCAGTGAATTGGAGAGGCATAAAGAGAGAGATTCGAGTAAACAGATGGTATTTTTCAAAGTTTTTGCTTCAATATGGAAGTCTAATGTCCATAAGAGTGTCCAGGTTTCTCTGCCGTTCTTTTGGAAGGTTAGGAAGAGAAATGGCTGTATGCTACTAAGGACAGACTATTTCTCTTCTTCAGTTCTGATTAAGCTTCCTCCTAGAAAATTTTACAGTTCTGTCCTCTTGTTCACCCTTCATGTGTTAGTGAATTCTCAAAACCAGTAATGCAGTAAGAGAAAGAAGCTGTTTTGTATGCATTGCAGTTTCCCATTAAAAAAGACTCATAAACTACTATTCCATAAACTTTCTTGCAAATTGACTGTATCAGAATATAGGAGAGAAAAGAGTAAAAAGTATATCTGGCAAATATTTTTAATGCTGAAAAAATTTACTCTTTTATCTGTTAACATTTGAGCATCTTTCCGTTATGTGAACCCAATGTATCTAAGTATTTTAATGTCAATTAAATAGTCCAGATAAATTACTTTAAGCAAACACCTCTCATTTTATGCTAATAACTAATTTATAAAATATTCTCATAGGTGATTTTATTCTGGTTTTTTTCTCTACTTTAATACATGAGAAACTTTTGAGCATATGAGCAGAACTTGTAAGTCTAGACTAGATCTCCTTAGATTATAGCAATAGGTGATTTTTTCAATTTATAACTGGTAAGATTTGTTTATAATTTTAAGAACTCAGCCAGCAGATCACAAACATGCAGATAATACAATCTACAGGCTCATTTTCAACAAATGCGAAGCTTATAGAACCAAGGATATTATGCAAATCATGTTTTACTTTGGAAATGCACAGACAGATATCTAGGCAAATTAATTGCTATGAACAGAATTGATCTTTTTTTAACATACAATAATGTTAGAATTGCCAAGTTCTGGGCTTTTCATGCATTTTATATCTGAGTTTTTTCTGTGAAGATGTAACAGAGCAGGCAGGTTTCACCAGCAGATGTCTCTCGTTCTGCATTGACAAAATGAGCTTAATTTTAACTGACCTTCAGCAGTGGGTTTTTTTTCATTTTCTTGTGGAGTGAGTGGGAAGAACAGAAAACAAATGTAAGAATTACTTTGGTTCAAATGCCAGTATTTTTTTCTGTTCATGGGGCAAGTTGCAACCGTTTCTAAAATGATCACATGACATATTGTCTAAATGGTATTTGTATTCATCCGAAAGTGCCAGCAGTTGAAGTGTGCTGTAATGTTTGCTTATTCACTGCAGTTGTATTTATAATGGAAGTGTTTCTTATCATTGTTATTAGGCTTCATTTCTCTTTGAAAGATGATGAAGAAAACAACCAGTTCATCTTGGAACTTGCTGTTTACAGGTCAGATTTCTTTTTTTCCTCTTAATTTTTGCCATTCATGAGATCTAATAGACAGTGTTTCAATTATACTCCTCCCTGTACTGGGGCCTTTTCAAGAGGAAAACAAAAACCAAAGAGGTGATGCAATAAATCTTGAAGCCTGTGCCACAGAAGTGATGCCAAATAAGCTAAAGACCCTTCAGGCTGTTCTGTTACTCCTGAATGAGGACTGTGTCCTTTTGGGAACTGATGTTTTCTGCAGTCCACAGGCAGGTCTCCTCCATGCCTGCCATTTTATACTTATGTAAAATCTTTTCCATTCTTCATTTGCAGATCAGGGTTGTAGGGAGTGGGTTTTTTGCTCATTCTTTGGCCCTAGAAGTGCTCCAGTACAATTCACATCCTTATACTTAAATTCTTCTCCTCTCTGAAAAAGAGTAGGGTAGCCTTGTCCTACTTTCCTTGCTTACTGGAAAGAGTCCATGGCTAATTCTTGAACTATACCAGGGCATTGCCTGGAATAAATTTGGTTGAACCAGGCCAAAGTATCATGAAGAGAACTGATAAATATTTGGTAGTATGTATACTTCTAAGCAGTACAATGACCTTTTCCATTCTTCAGGAAGAGGCTGGAAACCCACAGGTTTATCTACCCATAATAGGAACTTGTTAGAATAAAGCTGGAACTAGTTTTACAGCATGGAAATACTGTTCTTGCCAGGTGTTCTTCCCTTAAAGCTCATTAATTTCCCTCAGAAGAGGCCTGCTCCATGTTTCTGAATTATAAGATACAGGTTTTTTGGAACCTCAGAAAATCTGCTCAGGTGCAATAAATTGTTTGATGTATTACAGAATCATTTAGGTTGAAAAGGACCTCTAAGATCATGGAGTCCAACCTTTGACCCATCATCACCTTGTCAACTAAACCCTGGCACTGAATGCCATGTCCAGACATTTCTTGAACACCTCCAGGGATGGTGACTGCACCACCTCCGTGGCAGTGCATATCGTAATGTTCTGTGCTCACTTGTAAGAAATGCAGACTAAAAAATCTGAAAAATTCACCTGAGAAGTAATGTTATTAAAGAAGGGAAATGGGGAATACATACTTGTACATTCACATGACTCGCATCAGGTGTCACATGATGAAGAGCAGATGTTAAAGTGGAGTTTTTACAGGTCATAAATTTTGTTTGACAGTACTGAAATTTAAAAGTATTGTGTTTTCTGGGAACATAAAGTATTTCTGTTCATTATTTTCCAGCAAATTCTATGCAAAAAAGAGAAGTCCTACTATAAATTTACTAATAAAGCCTTCAGAAAGAAAAGTAGGAAAACAGTTTTGCAATTTTAAGTAGAACATAGATTAATTTTCTTATTAATGTAAAGCACTAATAGATGAAAAACCTTTTTGTTCTCCACAAAGGTTTTGAATTCTTGCAGTTTTGCAATAGCTAATGGGATGGACTTCACAGAATTTAGACATTATTTTAATGGACATTCACAAGAAGATTGTGTTTTTCTTTCAAAGACTTTAAATTCTAATAATATAACTTAATAACTGAAATTTAAGTTCATACTTTATAAACAAAAGAGGTATATGTTCTACTATAGATTGATTCATTTATTTGTATTTCATTCTGAAGATATTTAGACACTTCTCTGCTTGATGTCGACGTGCAGCCAACTTACATACGAGTACTGGTGAAGGAAAAGGTTGGTGTTTTCTTACTACATTCATTTCCAACCAGGAGTTAATGTTTACCATAGTTGTTCAGTGGACTTTGGATTGATTTGTATGAGTTCCCAATTGTATCTATGCTGAAAGAATGTTCTTTAAATACCTGCTTTATATTGGACCACATATAAACTGTGGACATCCTAACCAGAAGACTTGCAAAGCCTGCAATTGAAATTTCACTGTCTTTCTCTCCTTCTCTCTTCTTATTCCCCCCACACAGTGTACCATAATTCACTTTAGAAGAGAGCTTCCCAGTTGCCCTAGGCTAGAATTTACCAATTTCACAATCTGGAATTTATAGCTGACAGAAACCAATGGATGTATACTCTTCTGAAAGGGCATTTAAAATGTCATTCCACTTTTCTCTCTTCTCAGTGGTTTTAATTTTGTCATCAGTTTTTTTAAAAATTCAAAGTACTTTCACAGTAAACCAAAATCCCTATTTTTGACTGTACCAACTGAATAAACAAAACTTCAGAATTGCTTTACGTCCAAAATAGACTGGATAATCTTTCTCATTTAATTGCTAATGTAAGTCAAGCATCATTTTATAACCTTCTTTAGAAATGTCACTTCAGGAATGGCAGCAATTCAGGAATATACATCTGACTATACTTATAAGTAAAAGCTGGTTAGCATGCTAATAATTTATTAGGATTATATAAAGTGAGAGGATTTAGACCTATACTGGCCTTAAAATCCAAGGATGTGAGAGTGATGTTTTAACATGTGTTCTGTCCATATCAAAGAAAGAAAAAAAAATTAGCATGATGTACTTCAATCCCATATTTTCTCATAGCCATTTCAGTTTGTCCTCCCTGAGGAAGTGAAGCCAGACAGCAGCTCTGCTAAAAGATCACAAACAACTGGTCATTTGGTTGTCACCATGCCAAAGGTATGTAAAGTAGTCTGAGGAGACATCACATGAAGATCCTTAAATGTTGTTGGGAATATTTCTGAGTTACAGGTAACATCTGGCTTGATAAAGATATACAGGCTAGCCTTTCCCATCGGGGCATATTTTCCAAAAAAGGAACATTGCATAAGGACAATATAATCAGAGAGCCAAAACCTCAGTATTTAAAATCCCTTTAAAGGAACATTATGAAAATCAGTATTAATAGAACTGTTTGTATTTCCTTTATTTTAAACAAACCCAGCTTTTTATGTGCTAAAAGAGACTGCAAAACATGCAGTATTATGCAAATGTGTAAGATATTTTTTTTGAAATAATGAAAATAAGCAATATACTTACTTTCTTTTTCCACTTGTGAAACAATAAAAACAATTCAGTTTTTCAAAATTTGTGTGGCACACATATGTATGAAGGTTACATTGTTGTGCAAATAGAGACACTCCTGTCATGTCTCATGTTTGAAACAAGAGTTGTTTAATTCATTTCTCCTTCATGCTCTCCCTGGTTGGAAAGGATTCACTGAGTAGTTGTACAAAGTGGTGTAGTCATAGAGCAAGAAGGTTGTAGCAATTCAATATTTCAATTGAAACTACTTGGAGCAGAGAGAGAGCTGGAAGTTTTAGGGAGGTAGAGTTCCAGAGATGAGAATGAATTTTGTGATGGGGTCCTGGAAGTTGAGGGAGAGGTTAATCAAGTGTTCTTCTGCTATTATGCCTTGGGAAGGTTGGGCTGCTTTTAAGACCTCTAGGACTACATCATATACTTTCAGTTTTCAGAGTAGGGTAACCCTGCCCAAGGATAGTTACAGTAAAAATTAACCTTTTGGTGTTCTAGCCTTACCCTTCTGGCCTTTAGGAAATTTTTTTGCTGTGTAAGAGCAGAGGTACATGGGGCTACATGTGAGTCTACCAGAATATATCAATTACAGCATTTTCTTCTGAAGGAAAAAGCTATTTAGCTGAAATAGCTTCAGCTGCTGTTTGGGGTCAGTTCTTTCTCTTTGTGCTCTGATTTAATTTTAAGACTATGCAGCTAGTAGTTCTAACTAAAAAGTTATTTTTCATTTTTGGCTTTGTCCATTTGTGGTTCTTACCTTCTATATTTCTTTCCATGCTCCAGTCCCGTACGTCTGTCTGTCCCTGTGAGGAGAGCCTCTTATTAAATCACAAACTATCACTCTAACATCAAGTGTGCAGTTTTACCAAGAGCTTAAAGAATACTGAAAATTGAACTCATTTGATTAAGGTCCATATTCT
This sequence comes from Corapipo altera, assembly GCF_003945725.1. Lineage (NCBI taxonomy): Eukaryota > Metazoa > Chordata > Aves > Passeriformes > Pipridae > Corapipo > Corapipo altera. The sequence continues at coordinate 4,553,853 of NW_020884892.1, forward strand.
GTTTTATGTTCAAAATTCACTCGTATGAGTATTTATGCTTTCATAAATTTATTTGAAAATGAGGCCTTGACATTTGCCATTTTGGATAATGTAATTTTCAAATGTATACAAACAGTCTTGTTTACTACTTACTTGTTGTTTGCATATTTAAGTTCTATCAGCTTTCTATCCCATACCCTGCTTTTATTACTCATCCATCTTGCTAGTCTCTTTGTGGATGATCAGTGCCTTAGAAAATGTAAATATTTCAGAGAGTCTTTGGATATATATTCAACTCTGCTGCCTGCCTAGAAAGTCATACCTAAATCAGCAAAATTAATATTATCTCTTTGTACTGTGATTGAGAACTGCCTTTATTCCATTATTAACTTTATATGTAACCTGCCTTAATATTTTAGCTACACCTAAGTTTTTTACCTACCCTGAGAGTCTGGAGTGTGCTTCATCTCAGAGTACCTGTATCTCAGGTGTCTGTAAGACATGGGGAAAGAGAAGTACTATGGAATAACTGGGTCAATGTTCTCAGCTTTGCCTTGGTTTCGTTAAAAACTACTTGAGTAGCTTGGACACAGCAAGAGACACATGATCGGAGTGCCACATGGTCTAATGTCTTTGGATCCAAACACTTGGATCCTGGAAAGCAGCTTTGCAAAAAAGCACTGGGGAGTCTTTGTCACCATGAAATTGAACATGAGTCAGCAATGTCCTCTTCTGTCAAAGACCAGTTGTATCCTGAGCTGCATTAGGAGTGTTGTCAGCAGGCTGAGGGAGGCAATCCTTCCCCTGTGTTTGGCATTGCTGAGGTACACATGGAGAACTGTGTCCAGTGCTGGGCTCCCCAGTGCAAGAGAGACATGGACATGCTGGAGAGAATCCAGCAAAGGGCCATGAAGATGATTAAGGAACTGGAGCACCTCTCCTTGAGGAAAGGCTGAGGGAGCTGGGACTGTTCAGCCTGGAGAAGAGAAGGCTCAAGGGCATCTTATCAATACATGTAAATACCTGAAGGAAGGGTGCAAAGAGGCAGAGCCAGGCTCTTTACAGTGATACCAGTGACAGGACCAGAGACAGTGGGCACAGACTGGAGCAAAAGAGGTTCCCTCTGAACATCAGGAGACAATTTCTTACTGTGAGGGTGACCGAGTGCCTGCACAGGTCACCAGGGGAGGCTGGGAATTCTCTAGCCCTGGAGATACTCCAAAGTCATCTGGACATGGTCCTGGGCAACTGGCTCTAGGTGGCCCTGCTTGACCAGGAGGGTTGGGCAAATTGACATCCACAGGTCCCTGCCAATCTCAACCATTCTGTGATCCTATGAACTTCATGGATTTGCTGACAAAAGATGGATTTGTGTTACTTCACAAACAATTCCATGTAATACCAACCTATTGTTCTTTTTTCTATATTGTAGTCACAGAGTCTGTTCTCTTCCACCAGGACTGAATTACAGTTCTCAGGCTAAATTTTTGGGATACATATACTTTTCAGATGCTTTCTATCCATAAAAATTTTATTGTTGTTATTATTAATAGGATGTAATCTAGGATGCGAGGGATAATGAATAATGACTAACAACTGGAAGACCAATAGGTATTTTTCTTGCAGAATATTATGGCTGATTTTATCAACAATGCTTGAGAATACTAATTTGAGATCACCAACTTAATGTGACTTCCTTTTAGTAAGATAATTGGAAGACCAGAGTTCATGCAAGTTCTTTCAGGCTGTGTCAATAAGACAAGCCTAGTGACTATATTGCACTGCATTTAATATTTTTGTTCCTGATAAAAATTATCAAAATAAAATTATTTGCAACTAGATGAATGGCCTAGCACATTCCTTAGGTAACTGAAATATTAAAAAATGCCACTGACCTAAAAATAGTGTCCTATAACATGCTGCTTGCCATAGTATCCTAAAAATATCTCACTCTTCTCAGTAACAGAACAGAAATCTAACTCAATTCTGAGCGTTTTTCACTTCCTTTAGTGAATTTCTAATCAAGTTACTAAACCTTGCACCATTCATCTTCCAGCCTGTTCATAGTTCTCAAGACTTTAGGAAGAAAAACAAAACCTCTTTCCTTTGCCTCTCCAATGACCTTGCCACACCACAGATGCTGGAGATAGTAAATTCCACATTAATCAGAAGAAAGCAAATAATTTTCACCTTCTTTTCTGGGAACATTTTTTTTAACTGTGCTGTTTATTACACATCAAATCCCACAGAATGGGTGCCTTTCTAAGGCAGTGCCTATCCACATTTTTTTGGAAGGTCATCAAAAGAAACTGAAGGACACAAGGTTCAGTGAAATGATACAGTGACACTTTTAAAGTGTGGTTGTTTGCGCTGTGATAATCATCTGTACAGAGATTTTGCATGACTACATTGTACGTGCTTCACATTCTGGGAAAAATATTTGTGACTTGAAGCTTTTCAAATCTTGAACATCTGTTCCTGGCAGCATCATCTTTGCAGATGATGCAGGAAAATTAAAACCTGAGAGTTTCTTTAAAAGACTTTGACCAAAATTGGCGTATATGATTTTATAAAATGTCATCATGGATTACACCAGTAGCATTTTAATTAATGTCTGAGAAAAAGCATCAAAACCCAATATTACTAGCAAGCAGGTTTAATTTAGGGTTCTGAGACATTCTGTGTCATGTTTTAAAACTTTCCTTTTCTTATTTTTGTGAATCAGAGAGAAAAATTTGAACTTTTGATCACAAATGAATTCTGACAGCTTTTTATTGCCTGGGCCTTCAAAAGAATTTAGAAATGTAAAGATCAGTGAGAGTTAAATTCATTAATTAATCTAAAAATAGAAGCAGTATATATTATGCATGTCAGTGTTATTTGATAGAATTACATTATATAATTCTCACTTATCTAGGTATGGTAAATGCAGTAATATTTCATTACCATCAAAGGCATGTGGAGACATACAGCTGTGGAGCCCTGGAAATCTAATAATCCTTCAGAATAAATGTGTTTCAGTGAAACTCTGTTACTCAATGGAATTCTCGTTGTAGAAGAAGAAAGTACTGGAGGAAAAAAATGTGGACTGAAAATATGAATAAAAATATGGTTTTCACATATTTCTACTGGTTTCTCAAATATACTCCAGATTCTATTTAACACACATATGTCTAGCACTCTCTGATAATGATCTTAAAAATGGTGTTGTTTCTGTTTTCTAATTAATGTAAATATTAGAAATAGTTTCATAGAATAACTTCCAGAAAGCTTCATCATATTAATTTAGTCCATCTTCCTGCATACCACAGGCTTTAAATTTGACACAGTTACCTCTGTACTGAGCCCAAAGTCTTACCTTTGGCCACAATTGAAGCTATGGCAGTTCTGTTTTTCAGAGCAGTTTTTCTCAGTGATCACTGTCACTAAGAGGTGGACAGTCAGTTACTGGCGTGGTGAAGCTCACATACCATTTTTTCAGAAAGAACTAAAATTACAAAGTATTCCTTAGTTTTTGGTTTGTTTGTTTTTTTAACTGAACAGAGGTAGGAGGACATCTTTTGAACAGAAGAACTAAATTCACAGAGCTTCTGGAACAGACTGCTCTCAAATCAACTACACTGTGAAATAGCCAATAAAATGAACTATTTGGTATGCTTCCTGGTCTTCTTCTTCCTTTCAAATGCTTAAGGGATCCCTCTCCCATGATGTTGTTAAGAAGGGAAAAAGACTCCTTTGCAATGAGATAACACATCTTCCAAAAAATGATGGCAGACATGTTTTCTTTGAGAAGGAGAATTCACTTGGACTTTGAACTTAAGATTCTGTTTTAGCAAAGATGCTGAGGGAGTTTGTGGTCACTTGTGATTTTTATAAAGAGTGAGGAGAAGTCCAGACTGTAGCTGAGTCTGTAATAAAAATGTCTGAACAAGAAGCACATGGACACCAGAACTGAAATGCAAGTGAGAGGCACATCATGAATCAATTAGTTAGCTATGGAAAAAATAAGTAATATGCATTATTAACATGGTACTAAAAGAGGCAGCATATATTTAAATATGAATAGATGTATATATTTAAATACTCTCATATATATATATATATACACTTTTATAAATGTTTGACTATAATTTCATTCAGATAATTTGGTAAATTTGCCTTATGTCTGTGCTTCATGCTGAGTGAAGAGTGTTAAAATCTATCGAAAAAAATAAATGTCACAAGAGAAAATTTATGCAGACACTCTCAATTTTCTATTTTTGAGAGATTATTTAAATGCTTGTGAGCAAAGTGTCAACTTTTATGGGAGTTATTTTTTTGTCTGTTTTTATTTCAGGCTAAAGAAATAATCCTGGCTAAGCAAAAAGTTTCAGCTTCAATTAAACATTCTGACTGCAATACACTGCAAAAAAATGCAAGAAGGTAATTCCTTTTTTTCTTCCATATTTGTTTTATTTTTGTCAGTGTGTTATTCACATGCCAGAAAATGTGCTTCTTATTATGTTATTGCTGAAAATATGAAAACATTGATTTGTGTAGAGTAAAACTATTTCTATAAGCTTTAGACTAATAGCCTGTCTGGTGCTGTTTATAAAGTGATCTCCTCCAATAGCAGAGCCAAAAAAGCACTTATTTCTGCCCATCAGTGTTGTACCATCAGCTCATTCAGATTATTAACTGGTATATACTAAAACTAAATCACCTACTGAGAATGGGCTCTGCAGAGCTCCCTGCTATGGAACCCAAGTCTGAAAACCTTTTAGAAAGCAATGATTTCAAACCTCTGTCATGAATGTATTTTCTCACTGATACACAGTTTGAGCTACTGTGCAAGTAAATAGGTTCTGAAGGCAATTCTGCAAGGGGTTATAACATAGATCCATCCTGTTAAACGTGGTGTAAACTCCAGCTCTTGAAATCTTCCAGTTAGTGATTGCCAGAAGCAAGTATCCATGATGCAGGATTTTTTGGTTTTACCCTTAGCAAGTATTAATGTAGATGGACACTAGGGTTGATGGACACATGGCCTAAGTAAAAATACTCTGATATCTCTTTTAATCCTTCCTTTTCCTCTTGCTGTAGCCAATGGTATTTATATCAGAATAAGATAACAACAGAGTTTGTTAAGCTGTTTATCTGTTTATATTTGAAGTGTTGCACTTGTTTCCTTGTTTGATTTCATTGTGGTGAATGTTGACAAAAAGACTAAGCAGATAGTAAAAAAATGGTTCTGCAAGCGTCAGCTGTAATTAACACTGCTTGTTATTTCTAATAAAAATCAGTCATTAACTTCTTTTCTTTAATAACCTGCATCATGAGAAGATAGGGCAACTGTAAGAATTTATTGAGGTAACTAAAGAGCCATAAGGACTGCACCCTGTGCTTTAGTCAGCAGTCATCACAACAGTGCATCATCTTGATTACTGAGTATTTCAAAAAGGATTCTTACTCTCCATTATATTTGTGAAGTCATGACAGTCAGGGGAAGTCCCTGGTGACTGGAAAAATGGAAAGATTGCACCCATTTTTAAAAAAGGGAGGAAAAAAAGAGGACACTAGGGACTAGTTACCTGTCAGCCTCACCTTTGAAATTTCTACTTTGTCTGGGAAGATCATAGACAGATCCTCCTAGAAGCTGTGTTAAGGCATGTGGAGGACAGGGGGCTGACTCAGGACAGCCAGCACAGCTTCCCCAAGGGCAAGTCCTGCCTGACCAACTGAGGGCCTTCTATGATGGAGTGACCACATCAGTGGACAAGGGAAGGGCTATGGATGTCATCTATCTGGACTTCTGTAAAGCCTTTGACACAGTTCCCCACAACATCCTTCTCTTTGAATTGGAGAGAGATGGCTTTGATGGATGGACTGCTTTAGTGGATGAGGAATTGGTAGCATGGTTGCATCTAGAGGGGAGTAGGCAATGACTCAATGTCAGGAGGGAGATCAGTGATAAGTGGTGTCCTTCAGGGGACAGTGACATAGACAGTGGAACCAAGTGCACCCTCAACAGGTTTGCCAGTGACACCAAGCTGGGTGGTGCACTTGACAGACCTGAAGGACAGGACACCATCCAGAGGGACCTGGACAAGCTTGAGAAGTGGGCCCATGTGAATGTCATGAGGCTGGACAAGACCAAATGCAAAGTGCTGCACCTGGGTCAGGGCAACCCCTGGTGTAAATAAAGGCTGGAGAAAGAAGGGATTGAGAGAAGCCCTGAGAAGTACTTGGGGATACTTGTGCATGGAAAACTGGACATGAGCTGGCAATGTGCACTTGCATCCAGAAAGCCAATTGTATCCTGGGCTGCATCCAAAGCAGTGTGGCCAGCAGGTCGAGGGAGGGGATTCCCCCTCTCAGCTCCACTGTGGTGAAATCCCGCCTGGAGTACTCCATCCAGCTCTGGGGTCCTCAGTACAGGAAAGACATGGACCTGCTGGAGCCAGTCCAGAAGAGGACCACAAAAGTCATCAGAGGGCTGGGGCATCTCTCCTTTGAGGAAAGGCTGAGAGAGTTTGAGTTCTTTAGTCTGGAAAAAATAAGGCTCCAGGGAGCAACCTTGCATAATAAAGAGGATCTTATAAGAAAGATGGGGACAGATTTTTTAATAGGGCTTGTAGCTACAGGACAAGGGGTAATTGTTTTAAAGTAAAAGAGGAGAAATATAAAAGAAAGAAATTTTTTATTATGAGGAATGCCCAGAGAGGTGGTGGATGCACCATCCCTGTAACCATTAAAGGTCAGGTTGAATGGGGCTCTGAGCAACCTGATCTAGTTGAGGATGTCCTTGCTCATTGCAGGGGTGTTGGATTTCAGTGCAGTTTTAAGTAATTATGAATATGCTTCCTGCAGGTTTTGAGGGTTAAAATATTACAGGAATGTATATCGCAAAAGTAGAAGTAGGAAAAGAGTCTCTGAATTACAGCTCTTTCTAAAAATAGTAAGTTTTGACCTCTTTAGCTGAAAAGTCGCTGAGTAGCCAGATGTTAAAAAATTTGCTGAATAGTTGTCTCTTAGATTACAGAACATTCATTACAGTGATTACACTTGACAGCTACAGATGTCTTAGCTAAATGCTGTCAGACATATAATCTGCTAAACTGTAATGCAGTGCTTTAAATCTCTTTAACTCTTGTTAGCTAGATTACATGATGATACTGTCATTACTTCTGCCACACATGAGGGATTTCTTGTGTGACTGTATACAGAACTGTATTTCAAACCTTCAGAGAGGCAAGTGTCTGTGGAAAGAATTTGACAGAGTGATTTATTACACTTACAAAGCCTCTATTAATGTAGCTCAGTATGCCAATTCTTACTGGAACTGGCCTCGCAGTTCAGCTGTGAGGTACTGAAGTTGAGTTCTCCACAACTGCATGGATGAAACTCAGTGGTAGGTAGGAACTCACTTTTCTGAATAATGCTGGGAATTTTAAGAGTAACAGTTACATAAAGTCAATAATCCTTGTCTCAGCTTTAGACTGTGCTTCCCTTAGGATATTGGAAAAGAAAAAAATGGAATAAAACTCAAAATGTCTCTAAATGTAAATATACACACACTTGAATTCCTCCAGTAAAGAAAGATATATAAGAATATAACTCTTTTTTCTTTGTTTTTTGGGGGTTGTTGGGTTTGTTTTGGGTTTTTTTTGTTTGGTTTGGTTTTTTTTTACTGTAGATCTTAATATATGGAGGTTGAGAAATGCAACCAGAGAATGGATTAATTTGAAGAGGCAAAGGAGTAGAGTGGCAATTTCTGCTTCACAAAGCAGAATTAAAAACTAGTCAGCAAGTTTCGATCTATACACATCTTCTATAATGAAATAAGGAATGTAAGGTAAAGGTAATTTCTGTTTGTGGAGTTCAGGCATTGCAAATCTGACTGCTTACTCGAAGTGTCTTTTTCCTCTTAGCTCAGCAGGAGTGCACTGGGTGACTAAGCCAGCAGGTGCTGTCGAAAATATTGTGCAACGCATTAGGCTGGAAATCTGACTTGTGTTCTACTGCAATCAGTTCTTGGTGGCAGTATGTAATGTATGCCTTTTTACAGAGTTGTTGTTTTGATGGGTTGTGTGGTCGGTTTGTTGGTTTGATTTGGTTCTTTATCTGGATTCTTAAGGGGAAAAAACAAAAAATATACTGCTGGAATATCCACTCTGTCTGCTGGAACACCCATAAATGCCTTTGAACAGTTTCAGCAGATTTCACTAATTGTGAGAGACATAAAATATATAAAATTGCCTCTAAGTTATGTTGAACTTGGGACCAGGAAAACTTGAATGTTTTTAATCACTGTATTGGATTTTAATTCTAACCTTTTTCTAGCAAGCATATCATGATAAGAGTCATTGGCAGAACTTCCTTTATGGTTTGCAGTTTCATGGTGATAAACAAGCATTACTTTACTTTCCTTGGAGAAGTTTTTGGTTTTAGTTGAGCTTTTTTTCATTTATTAACAAGTAAAGAATAAAAGATTGATTCTTTCAAAAACTCTCTACGGTTGTCTCACTTGAGATGTAACACTGTTGCTGAAGATGACACATACTGAGATGTAGTGTTTGCCTTCGTTAAGTACCTGAGAGTAGATCACAAATCTTGAGAGTTGAATAGATTTGCAGAATTAATATTTTCTGGTTACAAAGTTTGCTATCTGTCATGAAGACATTGAGAACTTCTAGAATGCAAGTTATATTGTCTGGGAAAGAAGGAGTCATAGGAACTGTAATTCAATTGACTATTTAACCAGAAAGTAGAGTCAGGTATGACTAAGCAACATATTAAAAAGGCTTTTTACTCAAATTAACCTTCAAGTATGGACTCATTTACATTCTCATGGAGACATGGAGCAGAGGGTATACACCTCTATCATTTGACTAATGAGGAGAACAAAAGGTGGGGTGCCTCAGAAGTGATTTGAAAATTAATTTTCACACACGGGCCTCTGATAATCCCTAACTGTAATAAGGGCAAGGAGACTTCAGAAATGTGCTCTTCTGGAGAAAAGCATTCTCAAAGACACTGTTCAGTAATGTCTTGGTCACTACAATCTGAAGTTATGTCCAGTGTGTATATGTGACAAGGACAAAAGACTGAGGGCAGAGATGAACTTTAAAGTCATGTTCTAAAATTCCATAACTTTGTAGACAACTTTGTTAGAATAAAATTTTGTGTCACTATAAGCTCCCCTAATGTTTAACACACTAGGGACTCGACTTTGGCTGACAAATTGAACAGTGAAAGGGGTGAAAATAAGATGATATTACAGCCACATGCAAAAATTCAGAGTCAATTTCCTCATTGCAGGTATTGGAGCATATTTCTTGCTAACAGACAAGGTCAGTTTATTTAGTATCTTGAAGTGATTATGCATAAGAAGGTAAGGGATGGAACAGTGAAGTTTAAAATGTCACAGTGATTATGATTTTCTACCTAACTTTTAGAAACTTGGACTCTGCTGTTATATACGGTCTCAGTCTGATGAATCCTATTTGTGAGATGTATTTGTCTTTTAGAACAGATGACCCAGACGTCATCAGCCTTTCATTTATCAGAACTGCTCACCAGTGATTTGTTAGTTCTTCTTGGTTGTAGTTTAGTCCCTGAAAAATGAATTTGATTCTACCAGTATTTATATTTTTCCAATGATCCACTCAGTCTGAAGACTCTAGTTATAGTTTCATTTCTCTATGTAGAGAGATTTGAAAGGCCTCTTATACAATGAAAGAGGTATTACCATAATTATTTGCTTAGATTACCTAGTAGATTTTTCTAAGTCTGTATTTTCAAAAGTTGAGACCGGGGTATGGTAAAAGTCATACATTTGCCATCAGTTTTTGACATACGTAAATAAAGATTTGTCTCTCTCTAAACTCTCAAATAAGATATTCAATATAAGAGACTCATTCTGTTTTCTTATTCAAGAAAAGGATTTATTAGTACTTTTTCTAAGATGAAATTAATTTATGCTGTTTCATTCATAATATTAGAAGACTGGAAAAAGTGTCTCTTCAAAGCAGTTGGTTGTGACTTGTAAATATCTTTGGATATCCTGGTGCCAGAAACAAAACTTTCAATTAAATTTCAATAATTGTATATTCTGGATTAAACATATCAGAAATCTTTAGCAACTTAAATTTTATTGAAATTCAGAAGTTGAAGCAGGGGAATGTAACTGTCAAATCATTAAAGTATCAAATATGTGAATTAAGAACTGTGTGAACAAAAAGTGTAAATTATCAAGAAATACCGAATTATCAGATATGTGCTCTGTCACACACCAGATTGTTCAGCAGGCTGCTATAGTTATGCAAAATGGAGGGACTAACTTTCTTTATTGTGATCTTCTCATTTTTACTTTAAAAGCATTATCACACTGTGTGGAGTTAGAAATAGCCTCTCAAAGGAACATAAATACCAGGAAAAAATAAAGGATTTAATCCAGTATTATTTATTTTTGTATGGTGCTCTTGTCTTTAGACCATAATTTTTTGAGTAGAGAACATTCAACAGCAGGTAGTAGTGCCAAAAACTGTGACCATCTTCTTTTAAACCTGAACTTGAAATAATTTACAAACAGAGATTTTCAGATCTGTGCTCTGGCTGGTCCTGCAAGAAATATCACAGTTGTCTTATCATTGCTCATGGAAGAGCTTCAGCAACAAGATGATTTTATTTCCACTAGGTAGAATTACATGGAAAAAACCCTCATTCTTTCTTGCAAAAATGTTCAAGTGGGTTAGTCTTGATGTCATCAATACCCAGGCTCTTTTTGCATGGATTGCACGATGAGAGGAGCAGATTCTCAGCAGATACTGTGCTGTAGCTGCACTGACTTCAGGATAACCGAATCTTGTTGTCAGCCAAAGCTGTATCATGGTAGTTGTGATCCCACTCTGAAGCTTTACTAAACAAGTATAGAATGTTTGATCATGTTCATGTAAGTATGTAAAAATCCACTTCCCTTCTGGAAAAAAAATCACTTCTGCTTGATTCTCAGTCTTACCTGTTGTCTGTTGCTAAGACGCTTCCAGGTTACATGTTGATGGAATTTTGAGAATGGCTGATGCATATAATCCTTTCACAACTTGTTGATGTGGATTGTTACTTATGAAAGTACCGTTAATTCATTTCTGGTATACTAAAGTTTATTCTGCTACTAAGCAAACTACTCAAACTCCACAAAGTTTGTTGTATTTGAATAACTAACAATTTGTACAATTTTAGAGCTGCTCAACAAATGTGAAATACCACTGCTAATTAAAATACTTCTAATCAAGGAAATTCTTTTCTAATGTGATGGAAACAAACACTGAGCCTAATTTCTTTTCATATTTATGATTTTTCAGCTTTTTCTGTGGTGCTTCAGATTAGTGGTTAATGATTAGATTAAGATTTTGGACAGGGTCTGCTCTCTGCCGTCTCACCAACAGCTACTGAAAAAGTGATTGCAGGTCACAGCACATTTCATAAATTACACAGGAAGTAAAAATGTCTGTTAATTTTTGGGGATGAACATTTTCCAGAATGTTGCCACAAATAGAATCCATTTTTATTTCATTAAATAGCATAGGGTAATATATGGAAAAAATCTAGTCTTATAAATTGAAGAACATTCAGGGTAAAGAAATAAGACTTTTCTTGTATTTGTTTTCATTGCTCATAAAATTCTACTCTGAGTAGTTTTTGCTTATGCCACTTTTTGGAAAAGTTTTATCCAGGTTATTAAAGCAGGCTGCTTCTCTGGTTGTTTTCCCCTCAGCAAAATAATCAGTTGATTTCCTGTAGTACAAGAGAAATCCAGTGGCATAGGGCTGAGAGGTGGTTGGGCTGGGGACTGCCTCTTCTTTCATCATGCTGTTCTCAGCACAGCATAGGAGGAAACCTCCCTCTTTTGCTTCTTCACTGGGACAGAGATCCTGCACGCAGATGTGGGCTGGGATGTCTGCTGAGATCTGACAGAGCCTTGATGGAGAAGCACTGACAGAATTTGGAAACTGCTTGGCAGAGCTCTCCCTGTTTTAATAACTAAAGATGGTGTATTTACAGTTAAAAATCTTTTAATATACTTTATTTACATGCTTTCATCATCTGTGTTGTGATCCCAGAAGTGCATTCTCTCATACAGTGACTTTGCCTCTTTTCTGTTTGTTCTAGTTCTGATCTCCTGGGTAAACACATAGTTTTCTCACATCTGTCTTGTGCCATACTGAGCTTGGAACTGTGACCCAAAGTACCACTCAGTATACAATGGAGTAGGAAGATGTACAAATCATGTTGTAATTGGGAGAAATTAAACAACATTGTACTATTAAATTTCCATGTTGCTATTTTTTATGTAAACATAAATTGCATGAAAGCAAGCTAGATTTTTTTCCATTTAATCATTGAGCTCCTCTATTAGAAAAGAACAATGAGATTAAATGCTGAAATGCAGAGAGTATATTTCAAATCTTTGATCATCATGTGATGTGGATAAGTTGCCTTAATGAGTGGCCTGTACACATTTCTAAGTGTAATCTAAAGGAGTATCCTTAATAGCAGTAGAATCTGAAAATTTTGTTAAAACTCTAACCTTTCTTATAAATTTTTTTTCATAGTCCAAACATGGTGAGGATTGACATTGCCAAAACGTAAAAATTAGATGATCAAATAAAAAAGTTTATACAGTTTTGTTTTCTCTCTAAATAAAAGTATTTCTGTTTTCCAAAGATGAATCTGTCACATAAAAATTAATAGACAGCCAGTGTGTTAAAAATGAACAGAAAAAAATTAAAAAACAATCAGATTTAAAAAATGTTCTTATATCAAAAGCCAACCATTTGTAGTGTGATACCAGCAGTCACCACGTTCTGATATAAAACAAATTACACATATGAAAAATTACATTTTGATGTTCATAGACTAAAGATTCTTTTCTACAAAATCTTAGAGATTTTGTAGTACTTTTCTGGGTTTACACTGAGGTTTTTTATAGTAATCAATTTTTAAGTTACAAGAACTGTTAATCCTGGTTTAATTGGACTTAGTAACAACCTTCACACTAAAGTCAATCTCTTTATAAACAGGTACTCAAAATAGAATCTTGGAATCATAGAATAAAGTCAAATAGTTCTTTTATATTTGACACTGAAATTAAGTTTTTTTCCATTTGTTTCCCTCTTGTTTCAGGAGTGGAAAAGTTGAGAAGTTAGAAGTGGATCCTAGTAAATATTCATTCCCTGATGTGACAAAGATAATCCAAGAAAAGGAACAAACTGGACAGGGACCTATAAAGCTACATCCAGAGAGGATTACAGAAGTTAAGAAGGGTTGTGTTGATTTTGAAAATGATGAAGATGTTCCTCCCTTAATTTGAAACATTCTTAAACAGTCCCTCTCTCTCTCTCTCTATATATATATGTAGTGTATATGCTTGAGTTGCTTTTTGGAACCCTATGTGTAAAGCAAATATAATAGAGCTGGAGCTGGAAATATCATTACATTTCTTATCAATAACTTTTTTATGCTTGTGTTTTTTGTTGAATTTTCTGTTAGTATATTGCTATATAAATTCATTTTTCTACATTGCTTACCTAATGTGAAATCAGAATGGGAGTCATATATCAGAGATTGTCATTTCTTCAAAGAATTTACTGTCTGGGTTGAAAGATGACATATTACTGTAGAAAAAGAGAGAAGGAAGGAAGAAAGCACTGGATTTATGATTATTCTTATTAAACTAAGGATAAAAAAAATCTCTGTGCATTCCTTCAGTGTTTTAATTTTCATGAAGGACAACAGTAGAAGAAAATAAGGCATTAGGAGAGTGAGAGACATTGCTGTAATCTACCATACATCAGTGGATTTTCCTGCATAATGCACAGCTCCTGGATTCTGGAGCTGGTTTAACAATACCACTCCATGAAGATTTTGGGAGAGAATAAAAAGAAACTTCAAGCAAAAAGTGACCTACATTACCTTGCTAATGCTCTTGAAGTTGTTTCTTTGTAAAGAAAGACTTCATTTGGTTCTGCAGAAAGAAAATGCTTCAGATTTAAATCAGCTTTTGCTTCTAGTCAAATGGGATAGGGCAGGCAAATTTAAGTCAGGAAGTATCAAACCGCCTTATGTGGTTAGAACTTGTTTACATCCTTAAGATAGAAAATTAATAAGTTGCAATTATAACTGAACGACTAAAACTCCACTTAAAATATAGTGTTTAAATAGCAGTCTAGATTCAGATAGTGCCCATAATACTCTCAACACATAGTCAAGTTCATGACACATTCTTTAAAAGTGCTGTATCCCTAATTGTGAAAAACATCATCCAAAAAAACTCAGCAGTTTGAATGAAAATATTACTATTGAATTCTGGGAATTTTTAGCCACTCTGAAGTGCTTTACGATTCTTCACAGATGTTTAATGTAAGATAAAGATAAATAGTCTATCTTAAAGTGCACTGAGGAGAAGCAGAATATACCCATCAACTCAGGCTGATGGCTTGAACTGATACATTTTCTTTGGTTGCAATTTGAAACGGATATAGGATTAAAAAAATGAAGTTTCATACTGATGCTGCCTATACTGAGAGCTGAAAAGAAAGTTTATATATTACAAAGACATAGACCAAAGTGGAATTTGAGCATCATGTGATATACTGGCATATCATCTCAGATTTTTCTTACGAACTGACTCAATTTTTCCAGTTCCAGAATACATTCTTCCATGATACAAGCCTCTCGGCCCTGAAATCTATTTAATTAGCTCTGCTCTGGTTAATGGAGTATAAAAACATCAACTGCTTTTGCAACATGTCCCTATTCACTATAAATGCCTAATTGAGGGAGCTGCAGCAGAGGCACCCTGAGGGGAGCTGGAGGAGGAGGAGGAGGGCAGGGGGGAGCTGCAGGTCCTGGGCAGGGATCACCCCCTGGCAGCCCCAGGAAGACTTCACTGAAGCAGAGACCCCCCTGAAGCCTGGGGGATCCTAAAAGTTGGTGCTATTTTATGTAACTGTGCAGCCCTAGTAGGGAAACAAGCAACAGACAATGTAATTTTTACCAGTCAGATGGGCGATTCATGGTTTTGTTCTTTTTTGAGTTTACTTCCTTTTATTTTGTGTGCGAGTATGAATATTGCTGACCTTGGGATGAGTGAAGAGGAAAGGCTCCACCACCTGTTTGAGGATAAAAATCAGTAGATTTTGGCAGCACATCCAAAAATTTGTCTCCTGTAGTTTCATTAATTGCTGTGGGGATTTTCTGAAGTTTCTAAGAGTTGAACCCATTGCAGGTTTCCTTCCTTCTTTTTCTTCATTGCTTATTTCTGAAAGTCATGTAGGGACAATCCACCTTTCAGACCTTCTGCCAATTTGGATGAACCTGTCAAGAGTTTCAGAAGGTTGTAGAAAACAGGCATCTGATCATGTATGATTATTTTATTTTTTTCATAAGCAAAGAGCTCTAAAAATTGATCCTTTTTGCCAAACCAAAGGATAACACAACTGGATCTTTCCCCATTCCAAATCAGATCTCTTTTTCATCTAGTTTCTAGTGAATATATTTTGCTGTTTTGGGAAAAAACAAACAAACAAACAAATGCACTGAGCAACAGTTACACCTCATAGGAGAATTAATAGCAGATACCAAAATATACTTGGAACTACCAAAGAAAGAGTTCTTTCACATGGTACGATAATTTTGAGTCCAGCCTGAAAATGAAGTGTATTCTGAGAATCAGCTTCAACAAAGCTCTCAGAGTGCATGTATGGGCCAGGGAGAACATGAACAGAGGTTGATCACAGAGAAATAAAGTGCACAAGCACAAGACGACACCAATGGCCCACAGGAGCATAAACACACCTCATTAAGTATCGATTACTGATCACAAAGGTAATGCAGCTTTGAGAAAAGAAAGCAAGAGGAGAAAGGACATGTGGTCAATGTAGATAAAATATCCCCTGTTCAGTGAAAATGCAAAGAGGATAACAAAAGGAATAAAAGATAGTCACAGCCCTCACCAGGAAAAGGAAGAGCAAAGAAGGAAACTCCAACATCGTCTCCCCCAGTTAAGGATCTGGCAGCTGATCAAAGCCACTGTGCATCTGCAGCATGATGCTCCTACTTAGAGCAGGCAACAAAGAGCTGCTTTTTGATTTGCCACTTGCCTCATTCTGCCACTGCAGACTCAGCAGTTGAATGTACAGCATTATCTCTTACTATGTAATTGGGTTAAGTAGATTAAAATTTCCGACAGCACAGAGTGTGTGTTGTGATATTTCACCTCTAACTAGATGACTAGATGAATTTTAGCAGTATGCAGTGGATGGAACTATTCATCATCCGTTAGACAGGAGATGGATGACGTTAATGACAAATTCTAGCAGTACTAAGAGGAAAGATCTGTAATGGTTCAGGAGTGCCCTTGGATTTCCACAAAATCTTACTCTTGTTCTATAACTGGGATGGCATTTGCAGTCAGAACAAGAGGGTTTTTTTGATGCACAAAACAGAAGGTGTCCAGTTCCCTTCAGCACTAAATTGATTCATCTTGGTAAAAAAAAAGCAAAAGGAGAAGTAAATCTGTTACACTATGACAGGGTAAAGCTATCCTGCACTCACAATTACAGCTGTATTGTAGAGCAACATGCAATAAAATAGCAAAGCTTGGTTCAAAACTGCCTTTTGTCTTACAGTCTTAGATGTATTTGTGAACATACTCAGTATGGGTAACAGCATTGGACATGCAAAATGTGCTTTCCCACTGCATGTTTCAACTGATATTTGCCATAAGGGGAAGCTGAAGGGGAAGCTGGTAAGTAGCAGATAACATTTCTTCCTGGTTAATGAATACTGAAAGAAAGCTGCAGGGTGGCCCGAGCATTAAGCCTTTTTCTGAACAATTGCTAAAGACCAGGTGTTTGCTGTCAGAGCTAGACTGGGTAACTAACTTCACCCAAACAAAAACAGCATCCCAGAATGTTCAAAGTTGGAAGAGTGGTCCACCTATGGTGGTCATCTCATCCAAATTCCCTGCTCAAACCTAGAGCCAGTTGCCCAGGACCATGTCCAGATGGCTTTGGAATATCTCCAGAGATGGAGAATTCACAGCTTCTCTGGGTGATCTGTGCAGGCACATGGTCACCCTCACAGTAAGAAAGTGTTTCCTGGTGTTTAGGGAGAACCTCCTCTGTTTCAATCTGTGCCCACTATCTCTGGTCCTGTCACTGGGCACCACCTATTTATTGTGTAATTGTAAATTATTTGTGAATAAATGTATTTCTTCCATTATAGAGTCATCTGTAGCATGCTGAAGCTTATTGTTCTCATTTGCAGCACTTAAACAATACTGACAGAACCCAGCTGTCTCCTTCCACCTCTGATAAAACCAGGCAGACTAAAAGCTCAATAAAGCTGAAATCAGAGAAAACAGCATCTAAAATAACAAGGACGAAAGGTATGACATAATTTAGAAAACACGGCTTACTCTGAGAGTGACAGTTCATGTTTTACTTTTTAAAAAGCAGAAATGATCAAATAGATTATTAGTGGCAGAAGTGCCGCTGTTTGTTGCACAGTTGTGCACTGAAACTA
>NW_020884892.1:4571409-4610536 GCF_003945725.1 Corapipo altera
AAGAGTTGACTGGTGAACATTTGGCTAGAAAGATGTGAGCTGTGGCTATGCTTTGACCTTTGTTGTTGTGCTCTCAGTGCTAACCATCTGCAAGTCTACCAGCAGCATAATTATGCCTGTTTGACAGTGTACATAAATTAGTGTTGGCTCTTCTGGTTTTGCAACAAAGCAGGCAGCCATGTGACTTTTTAATTAAGGATTTAACTGAGATTGATAATAAAGTTCCAATATGCTTCCACATTTAAATGAAAGTGCATCAGCAGTATAAAATTTTCAAAGGGAAAACATCCATGGAGATTTATCAGTCACCTGTGAAGCATAGTTGAAGTGAAGCATGACATCAGCTATGGAAGAAATCCAAGCTGTCTGGTTTTCCTGCACCAAACTCCATTCTGCAGTGGAAATCTTCTAAGGGAATCAAGTCCCTTTTTTTCACTCATTTTATTTTAATTTCCATGAACCTGAGACTTTGTATTGTACTTGTGAACATTTAAAGATGCTGATATCCTGCATCATTTTCAGAACTTCCTTACATGTGGTTATGCTCAGTATCTAGTTACAGCTTCAGCTACTAAAATGCTTAAAAAAGTTCCACCCTCCCTTATGTTTATTGTAAAAGCTATATTCATCTCACTAAAATTATTTTTCAATATTCTAAATAAAAATATATGTCTGTTTAAATTTATGCTTACAGTTTAGCTCAATCTGGAAATTCACGTTTGAAACTAAATCACTGTCGAACATTCTTAAAACTTTTCCAAGTGCGCCTCTGGTACAGGTCTACAGTATCTTAAATCAATCAATTAAACTTTTTCAGTTTCCTTCTCACAAATCTTGAGTGCAGCCTGAACATTCTTAAAGTGGTACTGAAGTGCCAAAGGCTCCTGCAGCATGTTAATGTGTACCTTATAGGTGTGAACGTGTCATCAGATTACTTGGTGCTGACTGTACTGGGGGGATTTTTGTGGGGCTGGAGGTAATTTCTCACACTTTATCAGCTGTGATGAGACACATCATTACACGCCTGTGATCTGTAAAGCAAATTCTCCCTCTTTATCAGTGTTTGACACTGGATGCTTAACAACCTGGTTAATCAAAACCAGATTATACTGCTAGAATTAATGAGACGTTGAAAGGATTTAATGACTGAAGGAAGCTTTTCAAAGCCTGTGTCAAATAGATTACTTAGTTTAATATTTGCTCATAAATAGTAGAGAAATGTCTGACATGGAAGTTGCAGTTATTCAGACAAATGAATTTCCCTGGGTCAACCTAACCCTGATATCACTGAAAATCTGAAGTCTAGTTCATGTTCTTTTGATAGACAAAGAAGCTCTTTCTTCTTTCCCATTGTATTAGTTCATGTGGTATTCTTTGACCTGGAGCTTTTGTCAGAATGGGAAAGAGGATCCAAAGTGTTGTTCAGTGTGTCCAAGGAATGAACACCTGTGTGTGAACACAAGTATGAATGTTCTCTCCACTGCTTCTTGCAATGTTTCTGTACTTCCTTGCTCATACTGGGACATGACAGTGGGTCTTTTCAGGTGGTTCTAGGAATCTATTGCCTGACATTGCAAACAAGGGAACAGCAAATGGATACAAGCAGGACATCCACTTCAAAAGTACCATTCAGTCCTGAACTAAGCCAGACTCCACCAGTCCATTTACAGGCTATTGCTTCTCATTAATGTGGAGCTGGTTCGGACCTTTCATGCTGATTTTAGAGTTCTTGGTTTATGTTCACAGGAACTTGCCATTTGCTTTTGCTGAAGGAATTTGGGTAAACAGCTTGATGTGTAAACTAACTCTTAAATTCTGCATCTAGCATGGTTTATTGTCAAGATGAGTCACTTACAGAAAAATGCCTTTGCAGAAAGAAGTCCCCAGCACTCAGATCCACAGGTCCTTTACTCCAGGACCCCATGGATCATATCCCACAGTTTCCCAGAAAGGGCTGAGCTCTACTGGTTTATCTAGTCCCTACTCACTTCCTAAGGAGGCCTGAAAGCTTCCCAACATATCCCAGCTTCATAGATGCTGAAATTACCAGTGAACTAAGAGTTAAAACTGGGAAAATATATCCCCATCCTATGGGTGAGCACATGAAGAATTTTACTTAAAGTGGCAAACCTCAGTAACTCAATCCAATAGTGGCAGAGCTGAGGATATAATTCTGAATCCCATCACTTGAGGATATCATTCAGTTAAGAGTAGGAGGCACAAATACACCAATAAATTTCTTATGCAATGACCCACAGCAGTAGGTGTAAGGAAGACCAGCTGAAGCCACATCAGGAGTCCATTTGGCCCAAGATGTGGCTCAGTTCAAGCAAGACTTTTCATAGGCCAGCGAATACAGTGAATAGCAATGTAGCCACCACTCTGGAGGGCTGTGTGTGACTGCCCCATCACACCTGCTAACCCTTGAGGGAGGCAGGATTGACACTGTGGTTCTCTTGCATACTCCAACATAGCCCAGCCCCTTCCTCCTCATCGGGGGAGGCAAAATTCAATTTTGCATACCCTGCTGGGAGCACTTGACCCTGTTCTGTATAAGAAATGTTGAAAAGAGTGATCTTTCCCTGATACAATCTCAGACAGTCAGCAGCTGTAGGAAAGCCTGACCTAAGGGTTAACATGCAATTATCTTTGATGGAACACTCCTCTGTGAATTTGTGTTGTCATTATTTCACGCTAACTATGCTTATAAACCTCCATTCTGTATCCTGGCTACAAGTTTCATGCTTCAATTATGCATCCTGCAAATATTGACTTTGGTTTATTTTAAGCTTATCAGCATTTCCTTGGGGATTCCTAGTTCCTTTGATTCATCCTGTCGTTTTCCTCAGAACCTTTTCTACTTCTATACATTGAGGAATGACCAGAACAAAATCCAAGAAGTGCTTGTTCTGTAGTTTCACACAGCCCCATATTATCTCCCATTTTCCTACAGATTTGTAATGGTCTCCTATGTTTTGAATACTGTCAAGCACTGAGCCCACATATTTATAAAACTGCCCACAGTTTTATAAATTTTATTTCCTGAGTTTTAATAGCTAGACAAGAACCTGCCACTATGTACTGACAGATCAAGCTGGTTTAGGTAGAGTTATTTTCCCCTTTGTATTTAGAGACATTAAACTATTGTTTCCTTCAGTCACTCAACTCCTTGGGGTTTCCAGACATTTTTGTGCTCTTCTCAGGCAATTTGAGATATGATTCCTGCAAGCCATTTTATCACCTCAAAATTTATTTTAGAAAATACTATCATCTCATTGTTCATCTCTTTTTCTGGACCATTTGAGAGGCTCAACTTTGAGTCCAGGTCTCCCTAGGGATACATAGATAATCCTCCATTGTGAAAACTGACTATTATTCCTACTCTGTCCTGTCTTTAAGAAATTCTTAATCCTTGGGCTGACCCTCCTTTTTATGCCATGGCAGCTTAGTTCCCTTCATAAACTTTCAACCTTGTCAAAAGCTTCTGAAAAACTGAATGCATTATATCAGCTAGAACATCCTTTCCCATATACTCACTAAAAGTATTTCTATTTGAGTTGAAATATTGACAGAAAAACTTTCA
This sequence comes from Corapipo altera, assembly GCF_003945725.1. Classification (NCBI taxonomy): domain Eukaryota; kingdom Metazoa; phylum Chordata; class Aves; order Passeriformes; family Pipridae; genus Corapipo; species Corapipo altera. Next base: position 4,574,993 of record NW_020884892.1, read on the forward strand.
AGTGACTGGTCATTTTAGTTGCTTCTGTATTTGGTATCTAATGTGAGATGCCTTTGGAGGGCAGTGATTTTCCACTTTTTCAGTAAGTGACTAAGCCCTTTAGTCGTTACCCTGGAGAAATTTAAAGTTGAACACGCCAGTTCTTGCTTAAAAACTTGCTTAAGCTATGTGGAAATGTACAAACAGAAAGTAGAATAAAGTGGCATTTCTGATTATGCTGAAAACAGAAACTGGTCACAAAACACAAAGGTGAGAATTTCAAAAACACGTGTCCTTCAAAACACACAAAATAGACACTCCTTGCTTCCCATCCAGCTTTTATGCAGTTAAACGAGTTAAACGCACAAGAATGTTTTTTCCTATGAAGGCAGATAGGATGTAAAAAAGACATCCCCACTTACAGAGAAAGCAGAGGAGAGAATGTCCTCCCCTCTTCTGGACTGGAGTTGCGGAGGAAGCAGAACATGCTGAGATTCCAAAAGCACTAAGGGCAAAAACCCTTCAAGCACTTTTGTCCATGTCACTGCCTGAGAGTAAATTGATGGGGCCTTTTCAATTCCACAGCAATCTGGCTATACAATGGTTTTCAAAAATGTCATTTTCAACTGGAAGGTCATTCCAGCAGAAAAGTTCTCCAACAGCTAGCAGTGCAAATTTTGACTTTCGCCTTTAGAAATCCATTTGCAAATTCCTTTTTGATTTTTTTTAAAGGTAATTAACTCTTATTCTACACTAGAACTCCAAAGAGCTGAATGTTCTTGTTCCTTTTAGACTTGAAAGAATTTACCATTTGCATGTCAATAGTCTTTAGTAGATCCATTTTGTACATCCTTTGCATGCCTTTGACTGCATGACAATTAACAAATTAATATCTGCATATGATGTATCTTTCTGGGAAATGGTAAGAGGTTAGTGAGAAGCTTTACCATATTCAACATATTCATTGGCATTTCAGGGTAAAGCCATTACAGTGTCTCCATTAAATTTATTACTGCACTCTGTCAGGGGATTCAGACCTTGACAGTTTAACCTTGGTTATTCTGATAGTGTGATATAGAAATATGGCAGACCATAAAAAATGCAAGAGTTGTTTAGACCTGAGTCAGGAAACTCATTGTGAATTCCATTGTAAAGAGTTTTGGAGTGAAGCATGACTTGGGGGTCCAAATATAGCATTTTAAATGGCAAATACATCAATGAACCTGAGAACATCAGTCAGGAGAAGGAATTATGGTCTGAATACAGGAACTGCAAACAGGTCCTAATTCTTCTTCCACTAAATCCTTATGAACTTGGGTAGTTTTTATTGGTCTCCTCCTTCATTCTGGCATTTCAATACAAGAAAGGCTGTGAAGAATTCAACTGCATCTCCATCTCCATGCATAGGTGTTGAATCCTTGTAAACAAGGTCTGATATAAATTTTTGCAGACCTTATGCATATTAATCCACTGATGCACCACTAAGGTTGTATTTGTAAAACCCTGCAGAAGTGAGACAAGAATTGACTTGACATATACCCTGAAGCTTCCTGAGATCACTTTTACCTGCCTCTTTCTCATCAAGCATTTCTATAATCCTCACAGGGTTGATGGAATTACCTGATCCTGGTCCTCACTCCCTCTGCTTCCTGTTTCAAAGTGGGAATATATGGGTTGTAAGGCAACAAAATTTCTTCCTGCAGTGGTGATAATGCACTGTAATACCCATACTATGGCAGTCTGACAAATTACCATTTTCTACACTCTATAGACATTTAGAGGATGAGGGTGCACAGAAAGGTTGAAGGTAAGTGGGAGGGGGACTTGTGGAGAGTTGGCTTATGCTGGATTTCATAAGTAGGATACAGTTTAGATCCATGGCTTCCTACAAGCTTCCCACTCTGTGCTGGTTTAAAGGTAAACCAGCAGGAGAAATGAACCCAACTCAAAAGAGACCACAAGTCAGAGTTACAATTTAACAAAAAATAATACAATAATACAATTATATGGACAAGCAATTGGTTTTAACCCACAAAACCCAGACGTATAACCCAGCACCCTGGGGCATGAACAGAATGGTGTTCATTGGCTCCCGTGCTGAGCCCCATGTGATCCCCCTGAGACCAAAGTAAAAGGAAAGGAAAACCTGTTGGTGAGAGTGCTGGTCGCAGTCTGGTTGAGGGTGGTGGTCGCAGTCCAGTTGAGGTTCTGGTCTTCCTCTGGATCCGACGAGTGGTACCAGAAGTCCCAAGACCCCAAGATTATATACACTCAGGTTTCAGTGGGAATGCCCAGTATCTCCCCCAGGGCGGGGAGTTCCACAGTGGGTGGTTGTGAGTCTTGAGATATTTTTGGAATCCTTGGTGGCCCATTAGCAGACTTGACCCCTCAGGCTGGGTGTGGAGGTGCTAATGACTCCCTGGAGGAGAGTTAACATCACCCATAACTATAGCCTGAGGGGTCAGGTCTGCTCTGGGCAGCTGCTGTAAATGGTCTATTGTTAACAGTTCCTGGGAAATGACACAGAGGGTGTAGAATACACAGTTTGAGTTACACCCACACAGTGATGAACTGCTCCTGGCTGCTCTAACTAGGACACACTGCAATATCCATAACCTAACACTCCGGTGATGAAAGCCAGCCTTCTGGTTTGGAGTGGTCATACAGGAGAGTTGAAGAAAGGCTGCAGCATCCTGCGCACTTGTTTGAAGACTTTTGGCTGGTAGTAGTGGATGGAGTACGACAGTGGGTGCCTCATCCTGAGCTCTCCAGGCTCTCTCCAGGCAATGAGAGTCAGCTGGTGCGTGACACCAGAAGGCTGAAGGCAAGTGATCCACAACATGTGGTACCCAGTCACCCTTACCAACCCTTCCCTTTGATAAGACAAGAGGATCTGTAGGACTTTTTGGTGAAATTAGCTCATAGAAAACAAACCTTTGCTTGTTAAATGCATGACACAATTGTTTGTACATGAATGTCAATTGTTTGTACATGAATCTAATTAGCACGAGATTTGAAGACATCTTTGGTAAGGAAGGCATCACATTCTGCTTGTTTGTCACTTTTTCTTTGTCAAAACCATGTCATTTATGTTAAATGCCTTATTAACCAGAGCTTGACTTTGTGACATGTAAAAATACATCCCTTTGAAACTAAGCTGTCCAGATTATGTAAGACCCAAGACACATTTCTTCCAGCCTTGCAATGGATTAGTCTCTATTACCAGGTCAGTGAACACTGACATCTTTTTTGTTTGATAGCTCTGCATATTTAGTTGCTGAGCAAACCAAGATTCCTTTTATTTTATTTTTAATTTTTTTTTCGCCTCTGAGTGCATTGCCAAGGTGCAGTCAAGCAGTAGAACATTTCAGTGAAGTATTTTATGAAAGAATTTGAATTTGGTTATGTCTTACATGAATTCATCCCAAGTCACCTTTGGTAGTTTAAAATACTAAGTAGCCTTTAAATTGGACACATGCAAATGCTCCTTTTTAATTGAGGGCCTATTTAATTGGGTGCTGGAGCAGGTTGCCCAGAGAAGTTGTGAATGCCCCATCCCTGGAAATGTTCAAGGCCAGATTGGATGGGGCCCTGAGCAACCTGATCTAGTGGGTGGCATCTCTGCCCATGGCAGGGGGTTTGGGACTAGACAATCTTTAAGGTCCCTCCTAACCCAAGCCATTCTATGATTTTTCAAGTGTCTTTTCCTACCTCATCCAAATTTTACTAACATGAAACTTAACAATCAGGTCTTTGCACAGGCTACAGCACATCCTAGGAGCTCTCCTGCGGAATGGCCGTGCACAGAGCATGCCTTATGCAGGACCTACACAAGGTCTCTTCACCCTGTGTTCCCATGCCTCAGTATCTTCTAACAGTGTCTGATCTGCATTTCCAAAACTGACAGTCATCATAGAATCATAGAATATACTGAGTTGGAAGGGAGCAGCTCCTAACAGTCTTACAGAAATAAAGTATCTTCCAATCTTTTTTTTTCTACTGGGAAACTGTAAAGGGAGTTTACTGCCATTGAGAGCAGTTATTGCAAGTTCTGCTGGCACTTGATTTTGCACAGGAGCAAGGGGAGGAATGTACAGAGGAGCCAGACTGGGAGCATGGAGAAAGGCCCTTCAAAATGCCAGTCACCTTTGAGAACAGAGATGAAGATGAAAGAAACTGAAAGCTGAAGATGTGCTGTGGAAAACTCACCAAAAAGACCCAGACACACTTGCAGAAGTTGTTCATGGAGCTGATCTAGTCAGAGGGGCCCTTTGCAAACAAGACATGAGGAGGTCCCCAGTCAACAGATAATTGGCAAAATACCTTCCATCTGTGGATCTGTGGGTACAGCCAGACCTTAATTTATCCTCAATCTGTCTAAAAGCAAGGCTGATTTACTTCACTCCTGTCCCTACGCAATGTGGGGCAGAATATCACCATGACTGTGAGGTTTTTTGTCCTTTGGATCAGGTTCAGAAGATGATGGGAAGAATCATCCAGCCTGAAGGAGATGAGGAGCAGTGTAGCTATGGTTGATACCATGGAGAGCAGGCACAGTTTTTGGGTGATATGAAAAGCAGTGATATCAGTAAAAATTTTCAGGGACTCCAGCTCATTGCAAATATTGTGCTAGTTCCAGATGTCTAGTAAGCACCAAATTGCTGAGCAAATAAAACCCCAGAAAATATAAAGAGAAATAAATGGGATATTAAGCACTCCAGAGACAAGGAATACCAAAAGACATGGTTGCCCTCAAAAAATCAGCTCTTCTTTAGTGCACACACCTGGCAGTCTTTATTCAGTCTTTCTCATCTTTATATAGAAACAGAATGAATATATGTATAATTAAAAGATCAGGCTGATTCACACTGAAATGAACCATCATAACTGTAGGAATTCCTGACTTTGTATATGCCTAAAATATCTTCTTTGAATAATATTTGTATTAATCTTATTTTTATTTTTAATTTATTTAATTAGGAAAAAATATTTAAACTCCAGAGATGCCTTGAAAGAAGTCACAGACAACTATATGCTCCTGCTTAATATTCAGAAGAAAGAGAAAAGAAGCTGTTAAACTATCCATGGTCTGCGCCAGATCTCCAAATGTCTTCTCTGAAAGCTAATTACATCTTGGCATATGGAGTCTTGGCAAAAGTGTTGCAATAAAAATAGAGAACAAGAAAAGAAATAATTCTCTGCACTTAAAAAAAAAATTCTTAGAGCAAAACTCCTTGGTCTCCTGCTGCTTGCAAGCTGTTAATATAGAGCAGAAAGGAACGTTTCCTAATTTAGTGTGGACTTTCTTGTAAGAACTGCCAATTCTTCAGATGCTGGAGGAGAGCTAGAGTAGCAGAGCTGTCCAGAATACCAGAGTTATAATTGTTTTTGTCAGTCTCTGTTGCCTATCAGCAGAGACACTGGCAAGTAATCCAATTAAAACAAGCATCTCTCATTTGGAGACTTGAAACTCAACAAGGAAATCCAAGCTTCAATGAGGAAAATGGGAGTTTGCCCTCAGCTTCAGTGAAACCAGGATGGAAAGAACTGGCCTTGATTTTAGAAATTATTGATGGGCAAGAAGGACATTTGAAGTACATGTATAAAACTAAACTATTAATTAAGTGCCACTGACTTTAATGTGGGACATTACGTTCCAAGTCTAGCTGTCAGACAATTCAGGAAGATTCACCCCAGCTACCTTTAGATTCCTACCACGTAGATGTCTATCTCTCTCCTCGTCACTTTTCACACTTTTAAAGTCAGAGAGAGAAAAATAAACTGCTTAAAGATGTAAATAATCTACTTTTGGCATTTATGACAAAGTGTCTGTTTCTCAAGTTTATCTGGAAGAGGACTCTCAGGCACTTATCTGTGCTATTAAGTTAACGGTGTTGATTCTCCACACAGTTTCTGGAAATTGTTCCTGATGCATTTTCTGCCTGGGACCAACTAACATGCTCCCATGTAGTCCCCAGACTCATCTGAGGAGCTAACACAAGCCAGGGTCATTCCCCATGGGACTACGGATGCAGCTCTTCTGTTTCCCAGTGCAGAGGATTTGTTCATACAGGAGCGGGCAGCTGCCCTTGGTGTCAGACAGGGGGATGTAGACACAACCTGAGAGACTTGGTCCAGAGTACAGGTCAGCTTTGGAGAGGTCTGCATTCAGCCACATGAATGGCTTTTGTGTGTCTGAGTAGATGAAATGGTTTTTTTCTTCCTAATAAAAAAACTATTCCATGGCACAACATTTCTTTGATGGCAAGGGCAAACATGGCAATCAAGCAAAAGCACTGTATGTAAAGTGAGATTAAAAAGAAAGTACTGTCAGCAGCAACAGAACTGAATTCCTCTGCAGTTCTGATGCACTGTTCATCCTCTCTGAGCCTGGCCTGGCAGGTAGAAATCTAGACAGTCTAGAAAACAAGTTCAATATGTTGCAGCTAATGTGCAACCCTTGATCTGCATTACTTAGAGTGAACAGGAACCTGATCATGTGCTCAATGCGTGCCTGTATTAGAAACTGCAGTGTTTATCTTACTACATCTAGCAATAGATGTCGTAAGATGTACACACTAGCAATAGAATTAGGATTTTGACCTTCATAGAGAAGGAAAGAGAGTTAAAGCTAAATAGATATGGACCTGTGACATGGTGACAGCATATTCCTGGACATTTCTCAGATTTCATACACTTTGTGCCTTTTAGTGCTCAAATATTTTTCTTCCAAGGTTTATTAAAAGAAAGCTAATCTTGAAACACTTGTGACTTTGGGTATGTGTTTGTGAAATTCAATTTGACATAGGATAGAGATAATATTAGTTTACCTAAGGCCATGGAGAAAATCAGCTTCAGTGACGCCAATCCCAGATCAGTTTAGAAGAGTGTGATTTTTCTAGGGTCTGAGTAGATATGCTATAAAAAGATGAGGAGGACATTTTAACCATCCAAACAAAAATTTTATGGAAGATATTTTCAGAATCAGCCAAGAGATTGTAATCCAAGTGCCACTGAAATAAAAAATAACAGGACTTCAAATCACCAGGACTATTTAAGAATTTTAAATAGATTGCATTTTAATGTTTCTTACCCATGTCACTTTCCACCAGCAGTTAGTTGGGAAAGATACTCCTGCACTTTAAAATATTTTCATTATATATAATTAAAGTATATAAGGCAAGTATATGCTCAGTTTAAGGCTAAACACGTTTCATTAAACTCTTATAGACTTTGCTCTTGGTGGTCAGAATCACAGAACCATAAAGTCATAGAAAGTCCTGAGCTAGAAGGGACACACAAGGAGCATTGAGTCCAATTCCTGACCCTGCACAGGACAACTACAAGAAATACACCATGTGCCTGAGAGCATTGTCCAAACACTTCTTGAGCTCTGTCAGGCTTGGTGCTGTGACCACTTCTGTGGGGAGCCTGTTCCAGTGCCCAACCACCCTCTGGGGGAAGAACCTTTTTTCTAATATCCAACCTAAGCTTCCCCCTGACACAACTTCAGGCCATTCCCTAGGGTCCTATCACTGGTCATCAGAGGTTACACAAATCTCCATTGATACTTTGCTACTTTAGATTTTGACCTGTTACACAGAGTTATTGTATGAAGTTCTGGATTCATTTAGCCTAAAATTAAGAGGTAGAGTCATACCCATTATAAAATCAGGGAGGTGTTTACTTTATTTAGCTTTATATCTTCTGCATTAATGAGGATATCACAATATGTAGGAACACTGCCCTGGGGAAACCACCAAGAAACTATTCCCTCATATAGATTACCTGCCCCCCCTTCAGTTATTCAAATTTACTATAATTTTTCAAGACCATATTATTTCTACAGCTTCACCTTGTATTTCATTACCAAGGACAACTGTAGCAAACAATGAAAATGCTCTCATTTATGCTAATGTTCTCTTTTTATTCTGCTTTTCATTCAGCGAACAGGGTTGTACTAATCTTCCTCAGCAACTGAAACACTTCAGTCTATTAATAGAACTAGATGTTCAATGTTCAGCTATCAAATGATGTTAAGCATATTTCTTATTCCAAAATCAAACAGTAAGAAAGAGGAATAGATATTAAAACTTAATTAAAAAAATAGATTTGCACTAACACAATGATTGAAAATTATGAGATTTATGAACATTTCATATACAACTAGTGGTTTCTCCCATGTTTACAAATCAGTGATAATAGGGAACCAATCAAAGTCAGGGAATGAAATGCCTGTGTTAGACTCACAAGTGTATGAATTGTGCTTTAATGAGGGCTGCATCTGGTCTTTCAGAGAACAGAAAGGTGCCCAGCAAGGCTTCTGTGAGAGCCAGCAGCACAGCTTGAGTGAGGTTTGGGCTCTGAAAACCACAGGCTGCAGTGAGAGCCCCAGACCCAGCCTCCATGTGGGAGCCCACAGGCATTGCTGGAACACTCGCTGCAGTCCATAAGCAGCTCCTCACAGAGATGATGGACAAACACGGGCCCTCTGATCCAGCAGGCAAAGGTACAGAGGCCCAGGGACTATAAACTGAAGCCACATTGCCAGGAATAGAAAAGTAAAGCTAATGTTTAACTAAGAGGGCAATTAACCAACTTGATGATAAATCAAATAAAGTCTTTTATCATTACAGGCCTTTAAACCATGGTTGAAAGCCTTCTACTATAAAAATTATAGGTCAACTCTAAGTTGTGGTCCCTGCTATGTCTTGACCCCTTCCCTCTCTACACATTGAGTAAATTGTTTCATTTTTGAGGGAGGTGCTTTGAGTTTCCCAATAATTTGAATTTCATCCTTTGCCCTGCTTCCCTACTTCCTACTAAGAATTCCTCTGGAAGACCACCATGAACTTCCCTGACTGGCAGTGCAGACAAGCCCCACTGCTCTTCTGCAGTCTGTTTGTGGGTGTCACTTGCGTGGGCAGAGCTGGAGAAGAAATCACTTCCATTTAAATAGGGAGAATTTGGTCTGCAAATGGAGGTCAGGTCAGCCATGTTACAATTCTCTGAGAGCCATTGAGTCCTCCCACTGGAGTCATCTTGGATTATTTAATCTAAAGAACGGCAGAGAGATCTGTTATGAAAAAGAGATGGGATAAGTACTGAGTGACATGATCACAGGCCAGGACTGTGTGTCACTTGTAAGTTAAAACTTAGATTGTCAGCAATTTAGACTGACGGTGAAGTCAAAGAATCACGTCTTGTTGAGAGCAAAATTAGGACTGATGTGCATGGTGTTCAGAAATAGCACAGTATGTAAATGCAATTAAACCAGTATCACCGATGACTCTGAGAGCCTATGCCAGCAGAATAAGCCTTGGCAAAGCAGTGACTGGTTCTGAGGCCCCTCTTCCACTTCTCTTGTGGAGCAGCTACCCCCTAGGGAAAGAGGCATGATTGTCTATGGCCTTTCATCCTGGATGTAGCTTTTAAGTCACGTCCCAGTGTGGTTCTGCTGTCAAGACCTTCCTGTGCCCACCCACACACCACTAGATGAGGTTGGCACCTGGTTCCCAGCGCTGCTGTGGGGTCCCCCAGAGCCTTAGGAATTAGAGCACTGAGGACATATTAGAGACTGTTTCAGTTCCTCAAGATCAGAACAGCTATACCCAAACTTTTCTCAGATGTTTGCCTAATGTACCTTTAAAAGCAGTGTCTATGGCCACGTTGTTTTCATGCTGTACACTAACGCAGCACCATTTCGTCTGCCCTCGCTGAGCAGAAAATATTGCTTATCCCTTCCACAGCCACCTTGCCTGTATGCCATGACTCCTAAAAGGCTCAGTCACACTTTCCCACTACTTCCCAGTTGATCCTTTCTCTTAAACACTGCTCTTCTTTGGACATCTTGATCTAGCTACTCTTTCTAAAAGCTTGTGTTAGGACTAAACTTGAATTAAATTTGAATTTGAGATATTAATTTTCCTGAGGGCTGTGCAAATGTTTGTGGAAGGTAGTCTCACCTCCAGCAGCTGAATTCAGCTATGTGCAATTTTCTTCTACCTAGCACTAGGCCTTCTTAAAAAACTGTACCAGGGAGATGAGTAAAGGTTTGTTCTGTTAAAGAAGATGAAACCAAGGAGTGAGGTGGTTTATTGTAATTGTTAGCATTCAGTCACTGTGTGGGAAACAGATTTCCCAAACCATAGGACTAAGGAAGTTTCCCAATGACTTGACAGCCAGTACAGAGAGAAGGGCAGCATGGGAAGGCAGTGATATTTTAATAGTCAACCTTGCCAAAGATAAAGATCTAGACTGAAAAGAACTGTCCTACTTTGGATATGTCTTTTCAGTATACAGAAAGAATGTAAGACAAAGTGTTTCAGTTTCAATGCTCTACTTCTCTTGCACTCAGTTTGGGAAATGCAGTGCCAGCAACTGCAAGTGCTCATGAGATACAGAGAAAACTGTAGAACAATGAGGCATTTAGGGCCTTGTGGATCCCAGTAATGACAGATGATGGGTTACAATAGGTGCAAAGCACAGACCCTTTGCTGGGTAAAGCCCTTTTAGAAGTTAAAAATAAGAGCAGGAAATAGGAAAATTGGACTTGATGATAGTGCAAGAGCACATATGGGGGAGAAAGAAATCAGGTGAAACACTGAATAGGAGAAAGACTCTGAGAAATCAATGACAATGAGGGAGGCATAAGGGAACTGCAAGCAGTGAATCAGATATGAGCCTGAAAAGCAGTAGGGGAAGTACAGGTTTTTAAAGAAAGCAGTATAATTTTGGACTGGAGACCCAGGTTCCTACTCCAGATTGCATAGTAAGCAGTTGTCAAGCAGCAGCTCCCAACTTTACTATTTGCAAGCTTTACCCTCTCTAATATGTTCCTCCTTCCATTTGCCCATTTCTGGGCTCATGAGCCTATTGACATTATCAAATATGAGCTTGTGTCCCTCTGTTCAAATCTAATGATATATTGATTTCAGTTTCATTTCAGAATTCTTTAGGCATTTTTATTCTAATCTGTCCAAGTATAAGGACAGAAACATTTTTGAATGTTCTGCTAGCATGCAGGCCAAATTCTTACAAAGTCTACATAAGTCATGTTTAGAAATTTTAGCTAAAGTTTGAAGGACTTCTATGTTCACAAACCACATTCAAAACATTCTCAGAAAGTTTCTGGTCTTTGGTGCCAGCCCTAATGGAGTTCCCATGGGTGTACGGGAAGGAATATGTGTAATTGTGGACTGACATTGGTCTAGTTTGACTTTTGCAGCATGCAACACACTGAGAAAGGATAATGTTGCTTTTTCTTGCTCACTGATTATGCTCTTCTATTGCTTTAATTCTCAAAATGAACTGCATCCAGTTAAACTTCAGAAATTTTAGGCAAGTTTGAAACAAGTAATAGCATAATGCTAGAAAGATTTTTGGCAGGGAGAAGTAAGTTTTAAAGGACAAAGCAATCACAGTGGGGCTAGACTGAAATTGGTGATTAAAGGCAAATAATGTGAAAAAATAAGGCAAATCCTAAAATAGCCTGGTCAGTCCTTATTCCTGCAGAAAAACCTCCAGTGATGTCTCAGGCAGCTGTTTTAACAATGGTTACTTAGAAGCATTCAGGAAATTAGTTTGCTTTGATTTTGGTAGTGTCAGACACCTGAACTTCTTTTAGGAAGTTTACCAAAAATATGAGTTTAAGAAAATATGTCAGTATTTGGTTTCATATTAGCTTACATGGAAGGGAAGTGCTGTCCCAGAGGGATGTAAAGGGATACAGTCTAGAAGCACCACCTTATTGCAGTTTGTTTTGAAGGGATGAGAAGAATGTGTAATATCTATTTTGAACCAAGGTCGAGTGGTAAAAACAATAAAACCCAGTGATATGCTAAATCAAAACTTAAGCCTGGCAAAAGGATTTGTCCAGATTGAGGTATTCACTCTACCTGACAGTTATTCTGCATAGTGTGAACAATCAAGTATATATAAGATTATATACATATATGAGCATATAAATATATAAATCTTTATGTATTCTAAGTCACTAGCATGTCTACCAAAAAAACCTTCCCAAATACAAACATTGTTGCAGCATTAGCTATTTCTTCTGCAGGCAGACCAAAACACCTTCTCTGAATGATGTCTGTGCCTGCCACTCACTGTTATCCTTGTTGAGAGCAGCTGCACTATTTTTCTCCATCAGGGTAGTTCCAGTATGATTTGCTATCACTCACTGTGCCTTGCAGGTACAGGGCCAAAACACAGTCCCTATGCTAAAGAGCATCAAAGAAGTATAACTTTAATCAGACACGTTTCCTATTTAAGGCCCATAGCTGACTAATAATTGTAAAGCCTAATGTCAAATCTAGAAGATACTATTAATAAAAGCTCTGCTAGCGACTGTGTTGCCAGGTGGGGCAGCCAGGGAGACTGCAAGAGAGACAAAAAAGGAAAGAGGCAAGGGAATCTGAGTCAGATTGGAAGGGAGGATAATGCAGGATGATGTGCTGCAAAGCATATTGTCCATTGTAGCAAGTGCAGCATGTTAGAAGTCATAAAGATTTTTTCAGAATTTACTCACTGCAGGAACACTTTATTCTGCCCTTGATCTCTGTGTAAGTTTCTGCTTGACATCAGTGGGAAATTCTCTTGCTGTCTATCAGCCTGAGGATCATCACCAAAAAGGACACTGACAATCACTTCCCAGTGTCAGTAACTATCCAAATGAGCACTACTCTATTTACAGATTACACTCTTTCTGTCCACCCACTGTTCCCCACTTATTGATACATCAGCTTAATGACAGCAAATGTTGTCAGACCAGCCTTGAAGGCTCCAGCTTTTTAGATTTTTTTTTTTTTTTTTTTAACCCAGAAAGACCATAGGCAGCCGTGGTAGAGTTTACCTCTGCTCCTCTGCTAATATTCCTTATTCTCCAACCCAGGGACCTGCAGGGAGCAGATAGAATTGAATTTCTGCCTTCCCTGTGCTTATACTGCTAATGAAGGAGGCTCATGGACACATTCATTCTGGGACACAGACAGCTATTTTTTGAGAAATGGGACTGAGAACACAACTCATTTTGTCAGAGAAACTCAGCAGCGAAGACAATCACATTGTTATTGAACTTCCAGGCTGCTTGCAGCCTTCTTCTGGGGGTTTCTGGGAGGGAGTGGAAGCTGTGTGACAACATTAATTAATGCAAGAGCCTGTTCATAATTCCCTGTCTGTGAGGGGGACCAGGTGGAAAGAGAAGATCCTGAGGCAGATGAGCATGCACTGCAGAGTTAACCAGCATATATACACTGTATGTAGTACATACCACACAGCTGGTGGCTTTTTGTCGAGGTCTTTTGCTCACACAGTAGTTCTTAGATGTTTTCTACTCCCACATCAATGTGCTGCATCAGCCATGGCAGTGGGAAGGCACTGGGACACAGGCTAAGCCCCCTGAAACCCAATTCTCCCCCCTACTAGGCAAATGGTGGCTTGAATCCTTCTTTTGGCCCATAAAAAAGTCCCTTTGCTTTGCTGCATCACTGGGGCTGTAAGTCTTCATCTCAGCTGCACGTTGGGTAAGCCAGTGCCTACAGTGCTGACACAGGGCTCTGAGTTTATGCAGTGGAGGCACTTCCTAACAGCACAGGAAAAGCTGTGGCTGTGAATACAAAAAGCAAGTAATCCTATTTTCTACAAAGAATATAAAGAGGAAAAAAAAATCCATTGAGATATTCTCAAATCTTTTCCCCTCCATCTCCTAAAACCCACAAGAAATTCTGCTAAAAAAGGCATTTGTCAAAAATATACACGAAAAATAGATCACTGCCTAAGTATGCCTGTGACTGAAGTAGAGAGGTACTGTCCTTTGCTGGAAATCCGGATCTGGTATTGTACCCAGCATGGCACTGCAGGCTTCCATGAATAGCCTCTGCCAACAGCATCTAGAAGTAGTTCCTTTGGAAAACTGCTGGAACACATACCTGTGATAACCTAATCAGCCACTGAGTGTCCTCTTCGCTCCATAAACCCATCTGGAAAAGTACTTGTATGACAGAAAGGAGAAGGGATGTTTGACTATGAGGAGCGCTCAGATACAACTGTTAGGAGCAAGACACAAACATCGTGGTAAACTGGAGAGCCTTAATTAACTCACCTGCTTGAACAGCACAGCGTTCAGTCTCTTTGATCTGCAGTTTCTCTCTAATGTGAGTATTTGAACTTAAAGATCACAGCTTGCTTCTGGAGAATGGAAAGAATAAATTTCTTTCTGTTGTCTCCAGATGGGCTAAAACAGGGATGGATTCGACCCAGTGAAACATAAGGTTGAGCTAGTGAGCACCAAAGGAATGCTTTTATATTGTCCTCTTCATACTTAGGGGCTGCATCTCACAATGCAGCAGTTGTTCTCTTTCCTTCCCCATTAACTAATTGCAGTATATAGTTCTCCTGAAATGGCCCATGCATTGAAACAGATAGCCTGACTCATATTTTCCACTGGACATTGGCCAAGCTTTCCTGTCCAGGGATCAAATGCTACATCATTTGAGCCAAGACTCTTTATTTAATAACCACAACTCTTTTAATGGACTCAGTCTCCTCCTCATGTCTTGCTGGACAGGCTTCTGGGTGCTCCAGGTCTGTTCCCTGACAGGTCAGAGAACGCTGCCAAGACCTCAGGGACCTGCAACACATTTTGTGACTTGTCAGCAGACAAGCTGTGACAGTTCAAGTCACTCCTAGATGACTTGGGACTGTGGACAGCCACCAGCATGTCTCTCTCAGACTCTCCAGTTATGGTCTACATAGGCAAGGTCATGCACAAAGCCATTTGCAGCTGCTCTGAGATGTTCAAAGTAATTTTTCATCTAACATTAGTCTGCTGACTGCAAACACCTTTGCCTTTGCTCAGCCACAGGATTCTCAGCACCTTGGTTCTCACTTCCTAATCCATCTCCTTTACCATCTCAAGATGATTGCAGACAGCATCTCCTCTTTGTTACTGTATGGAGGCACAGCTGAGCACCACTGCAGTAATCAAAATGTATTTATTGGTTTCTTGCTACTATATATAAGCTGTTAGGAAGTTTAAGTTTGAATCCCTGCTGGGTACGATCAGGAAATCATTAGGCAGAAGTAGAAGAAAATTAAATTCTAGAGGAGACTGTTCTTCCCAAACTGTACCATAAGCATGCAAAAAATTATGGCAATACTTGCAAGAGGAGGGTCATGGATATCAGAAGAAATTCTCTCCCAAAAATTTTTGATGCAAGGAGAAACATGGCAGTTTCTGTGGATATATTTGCCACTTCAATTCCATCTGTGTACTCTTCTGTCCTGACTTATAAAGAGTTACTGTGTTGAGACACCAAATGAACAGTATTCGGTTTCTCCCAGCAATTTATCCTTGTCTAATTAAAACCATAAACTCAGAATATCCTCTTGCTGTTCTGCAAGAGGGGAAATCTTGCTTAAGTCTGAAAAAGGCACCTGAAGATGCCTGAGTTATGGAGCTTCCATTTCATCCAACTGCCATCAGAGTAATCACTAAAGCATATCCCAGTGTCAGATATATTGTCCCAGTTTCACAGGTGGAGCTCTGACCTTAAATTTGAAGGACTGGTTCTAACTCACGAGTCAGCTGTTGACCCACTGTCTCACTTGTTTTGCCCACCACTCCAGTAGAAATGAACAGTCTCATGTTTAAGAATTAAGTAGCACTGTTGTGTGTTCTAAAGGTTTAAGTGTGTCAGATCAGTAGTACAGGTCCTCAGGTCTTACCTGAGATGGAGGTAGTGACCTTCAAGTGTGACTCCAGAGAATCTGTTTTATTCAAGCACCAAGCAAAACCCCCCTGCCACCCCTTCTTTTATATATCTTCAGAACATAAGTTACACAGCGACTGACTTTCAGCCAAAGAATATGTGAATAACCTTTTGCAGCCAGTCACTCATAGCAGTTGAGGTTGGAAGGCACATCTGGAGCTCATGTAGTCCAATTCCCTGCTCAAAACAGGGTCACTTACATCAGACTACCAGGGCAATATCCTGTCAGGCTCTGAGCATCTCCAAGGATGGAGACTACACAACCTCTCTCAGAAACACATTCCATTTCCAACCACCCTCAGAATACAAAGGTATTTTCGTATATTAAGTGGAATTTCCTGTATTTCAATTTGTGCCTATTGCCTCTTTTACTGTCACTGAACACCAGTGAGAAGACTTCGTCTCCATCATCTTTACTCCCCCAAACAGGTATTTATAACCAAGGATAAGATCCCACTGATCCTTTTCTGCTTCTGGCTGAATAGTCTGAGCTCTCTCAGACTCTCTTTGTGCAAGAGATGCTCCAACCCCCTTGTCATCTTCAATGGATTTGCTCCAATGTGTCCATGTCTCTCTCACACTGGAAAGCCCAGCACTGGATACAGAATGCGGGTATGTCTCACCAATGCTGTGCAGAGGGGAAGGATCACCTTCCTTAGCCTGCTGGCAATACTTTGTCTACTGCAGCCTGGGAGGCCACTGGTCTTCTTTGCTGCAAGGACAAATTTCTGTGTCATGGTCTACTTGGAATTCACCAGGGACCCCATGATCCTGTTCTGC
This sequence comes from Corapipo altera, assembly GCF_003945725.1. NCBI lineage: Eukaryota > Metazoa > Chordata > Aves > Passeriformes > Pipridae > Corapipo > Corapipo altera. Next base: position 4,591,525 of record NW_020884892.1, read on the forward strand.
AAAGCTGTTTTCCAGCTTGTTGGCACCCAGCCTATTATGGTACATGGGGTTGTTCTTTGGCAGATGCAGGACTTTCCATTTCCACGTGTTGAATCTCACTAGATTCCTGTCAACCCATTTTTCCAGCCTGTTCAGGTTCCTCTGAATGGCAACATGACCCTCTGGTGTATCAACCACTTCCTCCAGTCTGTGTCACTTGAAAATCTTCTGAGGCTGCACAGTCAAGTCATCCATGTCAGTAAAGCAGATGTTAAATAATATTTGGGCCAGGATCAAAGCCATTTTACACCACTAGTGACTGACTTCTGGCTGAGCTGCTGCTGATAACAGAGCATTGAGCTGGAAGTGGATTGTTTGTGGCCTCCTGTGTTGCCCCTTCAGAGGATACCAGAGTGGTTCAAGCCCCCTCTGCAGACCAGAGTCTATGAATGTGAGGCTTCTTTCAGTTTTCTGAAGAAGCATCATCTGATGCTTTTATCAGCTCCATATCCGCTGTGCTTTTCTGACCACTATTCCAGACCCATGAGCTCTCAGCTGGCTCATCATCCACCCCTAGATAGAGGTTATTGCCTTTCTGCTGCTCTCACACACAGGGAAACTTGCTTGACTTTCCAGCCAGTTCCTCCCAAAGAGCCTTTACTCATCCATTGTAGCACTCCAGCCATCTCTACTATCCCACTACGAGTCTGTGATCCCAATGAGACTGTATTTGACAAGTTTTCTATTAAAAGTAAACTATTTTTATTTTATTAAAGCAAAATGGTCAGGGTTAGCAGCCTTCGAATGCATATCACCCTGTTCATATAAAACTTTAATGTATAACACTCACAAAAAAAAAAAAAAATCACCTTAAAAATGAGCTATATTGATGAAACAGAGAAACATGGAAAAGATGAAGAGTCAGCAGCTCATAAAACTAATATTCTCCAATAAAATATTAATAGAGGGGGAAAGATTGTGGTTTAGTGAAACTTAAACCTCATGAAAGCCAGTGGGATCTCAAAATCCCTCTCAGGGCAGAATAAAGGTTGTAATGGGAAACAGAGGCAGAGAAAGATTGTTGGCACCTGAGGAGACAGTCCTTATCTTAGGGCTTGGGAAACAGAAGTGTGTGTCTCCAGCAGGTATAAGGGTTTGCCTTGCTAGGACAGCTGCTTCTGCACTGACTGATTTTTAAAAGCTGTGCCAGATGCCGGAGATGCGTGGCTGTTTTTCATGTTCTTAGCCAGTGAAGCCAATTGGTGAAAATTCTGCCAGAGGGGGATGTTTCCTTGGTATGGTGCTCATCATAGGCCTTGCCACAATCATTTCAATGATTTCTTTTGCAAATACAGATATGCTAGAAAGTAACTCACATACCATGATGTTTTGCGGTTTTTTCATGTTTTTTGTCTTTCTGCTCAGTAGCCATGCATCTGTTCTTATTCAAATTATAATGCACTTCCTTCCCCTTTCTTCTCCTCTTCATATTTTCACATTTTCCCTATACAGCTCGATGATTTCTTTTAAGTGGTAATTATTGGAGGTTTGTATTCATCGTATTTGTGTCAGTTTATACCCAGGAACATAACAAGAATGAGTCCTTTCTGCATGCAGTCAAAACAGTTCCTTTGATAAAAATTGTCAACAGAAGAGATCCCTCAAATAGAGAGTATATGACATATTAGACAATGCAGTGCCCACACATGGTGTGTTAGAATTCTCTCTGGTTTCATTTCTCTGCAAAAATTGTGTCCCAAGTCCAGGTGTGCAGCTCAGAGATAGAGATGATCAGCTGTAGTAGATCAGTAAGAGATGGTGAAACCTTGAGGAAAGAAGTGAAGGATACAGAGAAAGTGCTAAAAATGTGAGAGCAGCAAGAGAAAAATGAAGGTGAAGTGAAGGATGGAGAAGGTTAAAGTGAGTCATTGTGAGAAGAAAGTAGTGTCAGACCAGATGTCATGGACTGAACGGAGGCTTTATCAGGGTTTATCAGGGAGACCGTCCTGTTGAGTCATGAGGTGCAGAAAGGACCCTCTTGCTCTCTAAACTCCTCAGAAAGGAGCCTGCATGTAGCTGGATCCACTTCTAATCCCAGACTTGGTCAATGATTTATGTCTAAAGGATTATATAGGTGTAATTGAGCCTCTATATGACTTTGTTGCACAGGATTAAGGATGGCAAGCCAAACATATGGATTAAAAAAATGATTTATTTAAAATGATGATGATAATGATAATGATTAGACTACAAGGCTTTAATCAGAATTATTTACTACACAGTATAGGAGCTAGAACTATTAGCATAGTACACTATTTATTAAATCAACAATTTCAAAGCTAGCTTAATAATTTTGAAGTAGAGATTGATGTTAGTCACCCATATCAATGACTTTCTTTCACTCAGCCTTGAGGAGTGACCTTGAGGGGAGTCCCTAGTCAAGGGGGAATCTCCACACACTCCTAGGAGGGGTGTGTTAAAAGTCCCTACCATTAAATGTGGGAATGGACTTTTTTAGGATAAAGTGACTGTTAGTCAGATATTTCCAGGTGAGCTGTGTCAGCTCAGCAGCCTTTGGCTCAGCAGCCTTAGATAGGTCATAGAATCATAGAATCATAGAATAGATTGGGTTGGAAAAGACCTCCAAGATCATCAAGTCCAACCCCTGATCCAACTCCAATTACTATATCATGGCACTAAGGGCCACGTCCAATCTCTTTTTAAAAACCTCTAGGGATGGTGAATCCACCACCTCTCTGGGTAGGTCCTCAATACTATGACTTGTTGGTTCCTTTGTCAGGAGCCTTGTGGGCCACATCCTCACCAGTGCCAGTTTCTGCTAGAAAACATTGTTCTTCACATCCTCTGAATGTTTAACTTTGGGGCTGATGGATCAGGCTGGTCTCAGCATTCATCAACACCAAAAGCAGGACGACCTCACTCCTCCATCCACCAAAAGCTTTTGCAAATAGAAAAAAGTTTGAGCTGTTTTACCCCCACTTAGGTAGAGCATCCACCAGAGCTTTCCAAGGAGCCAGACATCTCTGCTTTGGATGCTCTTGGAAGTGCTTTTATCATCGGGGCCTCCCCAGGTCTTCATGGCAAGGATTGAAGGTATAGGTATCATCAGGGATGAGGAAGCACATGATGTTCCCCTAAATTGGAGCTGAAGATATATCCTGTTAATAAACCTGTAGTTTTCTTGTCCATCTGCCTAGCAACAAGAATCCAGAGTGCTGCCGTGACCTTTGTTTTTGTTCAAGGTCTCTGGGTATTTGTCACTTCCAATTTTTGCATTTCTCCTAAACACGGACACAACACTCAGTGCTGTAAGAGGGCAGAGAGCCAACGCGATGCAATGTGCAGCCCTGCTTCCACTTTGTACATGTAGTTTCCTCTAACATAAAGCAATTCTTGGAAGAACTCACTGTCTTTAGGAATCCTTCCTTCATGGAGGTTTGGGAGCTGATGAAGCATCATTTGGTCATTTTTTTTAAGATGAGACCTAAAAGCACATCAGTGATCCAATGGCTACAGGACAGAACAACCCAGTCTGCCTTTAAATACCACTTGCCTTTGCTCCCAAGCTGCTTCCCCCGGAGAAATTTTTTCATCATCTCTGTTTACTTGGAAAGATTTAAGGAATAAGGACAAGAATCCTGTCTTCTTCATAAGCTTAAAATTGGTACAGAGCTTGCAGTGCTGATATTAATAAAGGATTGCAACAGCTCAGCTATTAATACATTTTCTCTGGCAGAGCTTAGCAGAATATGATGAATTCTGGGTATAGTATGTTATGCTAATTAGCATAAATATAGGAAAGCCCTTTTCCCTTCTGAATATAAGAATACTCCAAGCAAATACTGAAGGTAACATATGCACACAGGATCACAAGATTATATGTATCACTGACAACATCAGCTTATTAGCTACAAACATATGCTTTGTACAAGGAGAGGTTCTTATTGTTGAAGGAAGGGCAGGATACTGGCAGATGAGGTGAGGAGAAGTAGTAGGTGGTGTAGCTCTTTAGATACAGTTCATAGAGACAATCTTGGAGACTTCTTAGACTGAAAACTGCTTGTTTCTATATAAACGTATTTCTATACAACAGCTCTTCAGGGCCTTTTTGGAAAAAAAAAAATGAAATGACCCAACCCTGTCCTTCCCATCACATTTATATCAGTTAATTAAAGTGGACTGAATTTTTTTTCCCCTTTTAATAAGAGCTATCATGCAAAGATGAAGGGGAAAAAAACAAGCCCCTCAAAGATGTCTTTCTCCTCAGTAGTCCAAGTATTCAGCTCCATGGAAATAAATAACCTTGTCTGAAATGCTTCCTTATATAATTTCCAAAAATGTAATAACTCCACAGGAATAAGTGGGTGGGTGGGGGCCGTTTCCTTTTCTTTTTAAATACTGTCTTGACATAAGAAATGGAAAAACTTCCAAAGCTTTTGTAATCAATTGACAGAATTGGATGCTGGTATGAAATATTGCTTTTTGAAAGATAACCAGGACTGTGTCACAGCGGGAGCTACAGTAGGATAATGAAGCACAATCCTCCTAATTACAAGACTGAAACAAAACAAAATGCTAATGCTTCTCAAATCACATGTAGTGCACAGACATAGTAGATGTTGCTGAAGTGGAGGTCTTTATATCTTTCCTCTTTCTTTTAGCACCTCTTTAAGCCAAAAAGAATTTCTCTGCTGTTGTGGTCGTTCATATAAAGCAGAGTTTGGCTCATGTCTCTTGATGGCACTGATATAAAGTGAGTTAGCCCAATGAACCAAAAGTGGGGATTTATTGAGCAGCTGGAGCTTTGGATTTTATGGCATGTAGAACATGGTTGGGTCAAGGGCATCTTACAAAAGGCCAAGGGTCTCTACCAGGCACTGCTGAAATTAGCACTGAGTTTACTGTACCTTCTGGTCAAACTTTTTTCGGGCATCTGATGGAAAATCCATTGGGAATGGTGGAATTATTAGGTGGCCTTGAGCAACCTGGTCTAGCGGAAGGTGTCCCTGCCCATGTCAGTGGGCTTTAACTAGGTGATCTTTTAGGTTCCTTCCAACCTGAACCATTCTATGATTCCAAGTTTCTAGTTATTTGAGGTTGAATTGTATTTCCTCTGTGAATGCTTATGAGCAATTTTATATATGAGAGTAACAAGAGGAAGTAGAAACAAATGTATAACAGAATTTCTTTCCATTTTTCATTCAGAAGCTGTTAAGAGTCTGATTTCTTCATCTCAAGTCTAGAAAATTACTTCAGGTACCATACTTGAAGAACTAATAAAAATATGAGCAGCCTGATCTCACAAAGTTTACAGAAGTCAATACGAAGTTCCCCACTGCCTTTCTAGAGTTTTACATGTTTGGGTTTTTTTTTTTTTAGGAATGAATGTTTCTATTTGACCTGTATTGTGGTGCTTCATCATAAAAAATTAAGATGATACACAATATCTTCTATTATTCAGTACTACTCTGAAGATGCATCAAATGGAGTATGTTTTCCAAGCACAGGATGGCCCGTCTGCTGTTACTTATGCTGCAGTAAATTCTCTGGAGGATACATTATTGACTCAAAATCAGGTTGAAATAACACAGTCCCACATGGTTCCTGGTAATCACATTGGAGAGGCACTTTGCACCATCCTATGCACAGACCGTGTTTTATTATTCAGATCCATCTTTTTAGTCTCTGCTTTCTTTCAAGTACACAAAACACAGGGATGGGTCATCAAAAGTTCAGGTTTTGGTGAGACAGCACTTGTGATTATGGTTCTAGCCTGTGTTCATAGTAAAAGGAATATATATATAAATAGCCTACCATAAGCCTCATTGCTCCAGATTGTTTCCAAGTTGAAGGAAGAAGGAAAGACAAGGCAGAACTGCCATTCAGACACAAAATGCTAGAAGGTTATTCTTGGGATTGTGGGATTTTTTCCCCCTATTCAATGTTAGGTACCTTTATTTACAAAATGCCTCTATCACCTATTCTCTATCCAGTCAGTTTAGGCTTTTACATTTGATGGAAACATAAGTGTAATAAAGGTAAAAGTATTCTCCAAAATTATGTGTGGATTAAAATGTGCTTGTTAACAGAAGTGTAATACCAAAAATTTGCAAAAGACTTCGGCTATTGAGACAGATGCTTTAGAGAACGAATATTTCTCCTTCTATCCCAGCAACAATTTATTGAAGGTCTGTATTTAGAAACATAGATCATGGATGTCTTGGTGAGGGCTGCAGAAGTAAAGCTGCTCCAATCACATTCTGCGTAATTTTGATCACCAGGATCCAAGAGTAAGACCTGCAGTGCAAGGCTGCAGTTCTTTGAGCTTCAGGGTGGACTCTCTGAAAATTAAGTGATCTAAGCTGCCTAACAGTTCTTTGGATTTAATTGCTCAGAAGCACATGTGGATATTTTACATGTTATAGAGATGTTCTCAAAAAATTACTTATTTTTTCCTTTACATGTGTTCTCTGTCAACCAAGTAAAGTTAAGATTTCTTCTGTCTCACTGCTGCACTGTAAACATTGGTTAAGTGACAAGTTGGAAGTATTTAATTATTGTGATAATATGAGGCCATTATACCCCATTGATTGTAGGTAACTGGCTCTAGGGAATGGACTGTATAAACATCTGAAGTGCTTTCCAGATACTAATTATTGCCACATCATCTCCATTTGAAGGTAGGGAAATTAAGGCATGGATCAGTGAGCACTGGGGCTTTCAAACACCACAAATCCCAGTCTAGGCACTGAAATCCATACTGAAATTTTCCAACTAATTGCAGAGCTTTGCTCCTTCCAAGCTTGCTGTTGGGGAAATACACAGGTATTCAGGAGATGTGACTGAGGCCTTTTGGTTTGGCCAAGTCATCCTTGCTTGCCCTTAACTTTTCATTAGTTCTGTTTGTGCAGAGCTTCTGGTGGTTAATACAGCTTGTGCCTGGGTGAACTAAGGACAAACTCTGGAATATGGGGGCCAAGAGGTTTGCTCCATGTTGTACTGTGAGCTGCTGGGGTGAGAGTTAGAAATTCCAGATTCAGCTTCCCAGATCTCCTGCCCTTCCATCTTTCAGTCTCCAGCAGCACCGAGTCACAGCTCTGGAACAGCACAGCTCTGTCACAGACAGAAATGCTGAAAGGCAGCTAAGGAAGTGAGCAGGAACGTGGGCTTCCCTCCAACATTAAAAATGTGCAACGTCTCATTAATGCATTTAAATTAATGCTCTTGTAGCTTCCTGGTGAGGACAAAAATATCTTGTGATGCAGGCATTTTCCCTTTTAGTGAACAGTGAAGCCTCCAATAAATAAGGTCTTGACAGTCTGAAATAATTAAGTCTCTTTTTGAGCAGAAAGGTCAGCCACAGGTGAAGGAGTTGCACTGAGAATACCTTTAAACTGTTCTGTCTCTTGCCTCCATGATGAATTGCTGGAAGTTCTTTCTCAAAGCCTAGATATACTTAGACTTTCTTTGATAGATCATTCTTTTAATAGCAGATTGATTGGGCCAAGATAGAAGCAGATCAACTGTAATTTGGCCTTAAAGTAGACAGTGATCTGGCAAAATGGATCCTTGTCTGCATCTCTTCCTCTGAGCTCTTATGTTTTATTCACTTACTGGCATCTGTGCTGAACTCTGCTACATTCACACGGGCCACCAATACTCAAAAGAACAAGAAAATATCCAGGAAGGCATTTAAATATGCTAAATTGGTGGGATTCAAACTTCAAGAGGCTGCAAAAGGGTGCTGAACTGGAGGCTGTAACATTGCTCTTCTGCTAGAAGTAGCAAAGTCTTGGGATGAGCTCTGGACCTTGCACTGTTCAAAGCCTCTGCCATTCAAGGGGCTGTAATTTCCAAGACCTCACATTATGACATGAAAAGAAAGTGGAAGCTTATTTTTCAACCTGCTTTTTTTGCCCGCACCATGAAATTACAAAAATGGGTTTGCAGAGTTCTTCTGAAACTACGGAAAGGTGCCTGAACACTGGTCCAAGAAAGGTGTCCCCACTAGGATCAAACATCTGGAATGGCAAATCCCCATGGCAAAAAAGAGAGGCCATCACATCCCCCAGGCTCTTAGCTTGTCTTATATGTTTTGCAACCAAACAAGGATGTCTTTTTACCATAGCAGAGCAACAGCCAGCTCAGGTAGCCAAAATCTATGACTAGAGCAGAGTTAAAATTTATTTCTCTGTAGCCAATCTAAATTGCTTGTGAACTAGGGAGGAAGGCACAGCACCCTGAACTTCAGCTGCTTGAGCAATGCCCCTCAGCCATCATCAGTCTTTGCTGGGTGGAGTTTGGGGTGTTTGAGGCTGTTATGATGGTGCAACTACACAGATGGATTTCACTACAAACACAGGGAGAAAGAGGTGTTGCACTGGAAAGGAACAAGAAATGGGTTCTGGCTGCTGTCAGGTTACTGAATGCAGAGCAATGCCATAAAAAAAGTCACTGCAAATTCAACCCCATTAAAGAACCTCATGCAACTACAACAGTACTGCAAGCAACCTCAAAACTCAGAAAACAGTGGGAGAAATTTGTTTTTAACTGTTCAAAATGCTGCATTTTGGCTCTGGCCAAATTTCTAATTTTGTTGCTACTGGTTTGAACTTCTTAAAAACCCCTTTGAAATGGTAAAACATACACTTCAGCCAAATCTTCAAAAGAAAATTTTTTACTCTGTTTAAGCTTCTGCAAAAGAGTTAAAAACCCTCCACCCAATTTTATCTTTGTTGTCATTTTCCTGTTAATATTTTTTGAGTTTGATGAAAAAAAGTTTCCCCTTAGCTCAACTTGAGGTCCCCTCATGAATTCAAGAGCTTGAATCCATTCATCTCACAATGCTTTTGTTCTCATAGCTTGCTAGAAATCTCTACCAAAGACTTCAGTATTGCGGTTTGTGGTGAACCTGGATATCACAAATGATCTTCTGCCTAACAAGGAGGATCAAGCTGGAATTAAACTTGAGTGTTCCTCAGTTTGATTTCAGCCTCCAATAAAACAATCATAGAATCATAGAGTCATAGAATGGTTTGGTTTGGAAAGGACCTTGAACACCATCGAGTTCCAACCCCCTGCCATGGACAGGGACACCTTCCCTAGACCAGCTTGCTCCAAGTCCCATCCAACCTCCAGCCACAGTCACAGCCCAAGCATTGGCTGCTGTGAAAATGGGATGGGACAGCAAGATGAACACACAGCCATGCAAGGAAGAAATATTTTCTCTTTTCATCAGAACAGAACTGATGTTTAGCTTGGGAGCCCAGGAGGTTATGACAACTTCTTTACAAGGTGAAACATTACAACACCCAGTGTGAGTTCAGGCTGTCTGAAGATTCAAACAAACATGGGGACATGTGGCCTTGCTACCAAACCTCAGTTAAAAATGTATCAAATCTTCACCGTTTACAGGGTGACAGGTCAGCAAACAGATCTTTGGCTGAGTGGGAACAGCCTGTTCAGTCCCTGCTGTTCTGTGCTGCTGCCCTGGCTGGTCACACATGTCCTCAGTGTCCAGCCCAATAAGAAAATAGTCCCCTGGTTTAAACCTCCCTGAAGCCCTGAGCATGAAGAACTGCTGAGATACTGAAACCTTGAATTATTGTTTGCTCAACCTTTTAACAACTTCTTGCCAAACTTTTCCATTTTACTGTTTTTATTTTGTTAAACTGAAATAGAATCAGCTTTCAAACTATTTTTAGTGAGCAAAAAACTTGTTTCCCAAGCAAGAAACTTATAAAACTTCTTTCCAAGAAAGAATAATAATAAAAAGAAAGACCTTAAGTTAGCACATTTTGATTAAAAAAAAAATAAAATTGACTTCTCTTTTTTTAGTCAGTTCATCCATTCAAAGAAAACTCTGAGAGTCTTTAAGTTGTTGTTGAAGAATTTCCATGGGTTTATGTTCCTATCAAAGTTTGCAGCTGTCAGACCACTATTCTCCTATCTGAGGTGTGTTCACTCCTCAGCTAGCCCTGAACTAAAATATAGGTTAAATAAATTACAGTAACTTTGGGCACTGAAAGGAACCATCTGGTGGAGATGGGACTAACAGATGTGCTTTCACTGTCAGTACCTCAGTCCACACACTTAAGAACTGCACTGCCATCCACCTCCTCGTTCACCTGCTTATTAATAACGTAGCACGTCTGTTCCTGCAGCGCTGAGGGAGCCCATTCATCATGCCAGGCCCTGTGTCGTACCAGACGTTGTACTCCCAAAGCACTAAAGCCCTAATGCTCCAGTGAACTGTGTGCACTGGCCTTGGTAGAAAATGAAGCACAGGACCAAAGCCTAAGGAATTGAGACAAACAGCTGCTCCCTGAATGGTACATGGAGTATTACTGATCACAACCACACAGGGAATAAGTAATAGCAGAAAAAGAAAGCAAGATCTTTTAAGTGCTACACCCACATATTAATTTCCAATTCAACTCTCCTCCTGAACAGATGAGAGCAAATCCTACTCCTTCCCTCAGTGTCTTCTAGACACACTGTCTCTACTCACAGTTTCTTTGAATCTTCCATTATGAAATCAAGCTAAGAAATAATATGGTTTAAGGAGCACATCCATGTTGTCACTGCTCAGGTACCCTGAACTCTTCCAAACCAAATTTGCAATTTTCCTGCAAGGGTAACTTGCTGGGTAGGCAGAGGGTTACTCCAAAGTAGAGCCTTGTGACCATGTTCTCATAGCTACTTCCTAACTAGCACTTTTTTAGGAAGAGGAAAGATAACAGTAGCAGGAACAAGTTGCTTTGATAGTGCAGGGCTCCACATCCTTCAGGCTTGGAGGTATGGACATTTATTGTTCAGAAAAGGGGAATAAATATTTAATTTGGCAGATTCCCAGTGCATTCCTTGCTCACTATACTATAGAAATTATGCGATACCTGGGAGCTGCCACAAAGTTATAGCCACACCATGGATTCTTGTCTGAAGTCAACTGTGGTACTGTGCAGGCTAATCAACATTTATCTTTGTGCAATAAAGTACAGTTACATACAGTCAATGATTTTCCCTTTCTCATTCTGAACACTAACATAGAGGAGGTGCAAATTATGAAACAGAAAGGCAGCATTTGAGAACAACAGAAGCCATAAATTTTGGACCATCATTCAAAGGGCTTGAGTGTGTTGGGGTGGGTCTGGTAAGCTGAAAATCAAGTAGAAAAAAAATCTGTGAGCTCTTGGCATTGTGCAGCTCACTGTTACTTTCAATATGAAGAGACTACATGAGTTGGAGAGCTGTGCCTGTCTGTGCAGGAGAATGTCCACCCTCAGATGAGCCATTTGAAAATTTGGATATGTGTGGGGGGTGGACTTGGAGGCTTTTGCTGGTCCTTCAGAGTTGTAGTGTTCAGAAAGCCCTGGAGAAGCTTGTCAGAGACTGCTTTCAATGAAAGAGGGAAGTATCATCTTGGAGATGAGTGGGCAAGGAAAAGGAGGCTGGAAATAGATTTTCAGTTTTACATTTGAAGACAGAAGTTGTCCTAACACAGGGCAGTTTCTTCCTCTGTTTAGGGAAGTGAAAAGTGGCATCCTTGGAAGACTGGAGTAAAATCTTGCAGCTACCAAAGACAGTGGACAGAAATTTTGCCTGTAGGATCACTGCCAGCCGATGGGGTGTTCTCCTCTCAAGAGTTGAAGGTAAAAAAAGATGGGTACCTATGCAAACCAGAATTGGATTCCACATGTGAAGGACTGATAGCTGTCAATCATGCTGTAGCTCTGGGTTAAATTCCTTGAAATTAAAATATATGTCAGGTTATTCAATCCTTTGTGCAGCTGGAGTACAAGGATTTGACTAGATGACCTCCAGAGATCCCTTCCAACTTCAATCAGTCCTTGATTCTGTGATTCCATGAATATCTGAAGACTGCTTCCTATCCATCAGAGATGGTTCCAACTGAAGTTATCAGGAATCTACTGGAATAGGACTATTGCTGTAAAGCAGACTGTGCCATGAAGACTTGACAGACAACATCTCCATTTCACATTATGTGGTGCTTCATACAACCAGTTATGGTCCTACCCAGGGCTGGTGGTGAAGTTGTACCAGTTATTTAATCATCCTCATATTTTACCTTCAGTGATGGAATCCACGTCATGAAGAAACATAATTCTGGCACTCAAGACACTCAAAGCAAAGGCCTCTTCTCTCTTGCTCCACTAGCAGGGACTTGACTGAGGAGTTTGCAGTGGATCAGTTTATAGCAATTATAAACTGGTATTCAAAGGTTTCTGCCATATGTAGCCACCATTTCTCTCTCTTTTCTACTTCAAATTGTGCCACATGGACATTTCTGTTCTGCATAACATTAGAAGCACTGGATAAATATTTCTAGAAAATACCCAAAAGAGCTAAGCCAGGCTGCTGCCTTGTATAAAAATAGGCAGCATAAAGGAAACCAGTGGGTAAGTTCCCTGTAAGACAATTCTTTCAACCTGATTTCTTCAGGTCTAAAGAGGGAATTTGATGGGAGCCCTTTGTAAAACCAGTCACAGGCTGCACCTCCTAGTAACTCTGTACTAACTTTGTTTGATGTTGAATCTATATCACAATCAGATTTCCACTACTGACATTCCAATTGATTATTCTGATGTTAAGGAAAAATATCCAGTTGACAGACTCACTTTGACAGGGGGAGACTGTATTATATTAGGCACATTATGGAACCTTAAAAATTACCTAAAAGAAAAAGGAGAAATCTTTTCAGTCAGTAATGTTTCCAATACACATTCCTCAGAGTTGCCAACTGTAGGGATAAGAGTTCAAATGTCAGTATTTTGGGTTGATCGTGTGATGTCCCAACACCTGGAAGGGAGACTCTCACCTTACTTTCACTCCCTTATAGTCAGGAGGGAAAGAGAGAAATTCCAAGAGGCTCAGAAAAAGTCGTAAAACATGAGACTAGGGGAGAGGAAGCAAAACACCCATGAAGACCCATCTTTATTTGCTTGCTTTCCTTCTGTGAAGAATTTTTTCAGGCAGCGTTTTGACTTTTAATACTTTAGTGCTGCCTTGCCTTGTGTGCTAAAAGGGCATGCCTGAAAATGAATCAAGGTAAGGCAGATCCAACCATGTGAAAGGGTTAAGCTCAGTGGGCTGAGAAACAAAGAAGTTTAGGATGAATAGTTTTTTCAAGGAAGTCAAGGACTGGGATGGTTAGAGCTCAGCTGAGCTAGAGCCCAAAGTTTGAAGGTACTGATACAATACATGAACCTTTCTGCTGAAATCCCTCCTCCTGTCTCAAAGACAGGCACTGTGCAAAATGATGGGACAAGATTATGGATGCACACATGCTTCCTGACTGTGACGTGGATTCAGTAAGGTGAGCATGAGTGAATTATGGATGCCCTTTTGATTGGTTTTCAACGATCTTTTAATGGCACTGAGACGGTGTGAAGTTACAGTGTATTGATTTTCTTTACCCATGCAGTAATTTGTAGTGGTGGAGATTTATCTTCCACTTCACGTTTTCCATGAAGCTGGTAGGCAGCGAGGCCAGTGGCAGATGAAGTTGGTCTCCCATTCCTATGGATGGCACTCTTGTGCTCTGTGGATCACTGAGTGCCAGGGGACTCGATGGTTAGGGAGAGCAGAGTTCGCATGGGGGATTTCTGTGGCCTCATTTCCACCACTGTCTGCTAGAAGAGAGCTGCTGCAGTTGCAAACCTGGGAATACTTGCCCTGCTAGCTCCTGGGCAAGGGGACCTGTCCTGGCAAGTATTTCTCTTAAGTGAGCACTGTTTCTATGAAGTTATTTTACAGTTGGTGGGGGCTTTTTTTTGTTTGTTTGTTTATTGGTGGTGTTTTTGTTTGGAGCTTTGTGTTTGTTTTTTTGTTTAGTTTTTTTTTTGTTGTTGTTTTTTTGGGGGGTTCTTGTGTGTGTGGTTTTGTTTTTTTTCTTTTAATAAATTTTGCTCACTTTAGGACCATCAGCGCCAGCCCCACAGTTATTCTGACCCTGAACAAGAGCTAATACAGACTCTGGTTTCCAGCCAGACCTTATCACTGCAGAGAAAATATTTTGAGGCAACAGGTTAGGGTTAGGCTCATCTGCAGTCTCAGAAAGGAAGGGCTGCATGTCATAACTAACTTATTTTTCTGCACAGTTTTGAGGTTTCATGGACATCACCACCACTCTTCTATCAGCAGATTTAAGGAGAAGACACTGCTTTCAGTCTTCCCAACATGATTCTTATGTGTCTTTCTGCCTGACCTGTTTTCATGCAGTTCATGAAATGATCTGGAAGCCAGTAGGTGACATTTTTATCGGTTTGACCACCTGCAGATCACAGACCATAGTTTCACGTAAAATTAGGCCATAGATTTTAAAAAATAAAGATCAAAACTGCAACTCTGACTTTAGACCAATCTTAGAGTGCTGCATGCTTGACTAGGCTGTTCTGTCTTGTTCTTACTGGTTTTTCTGACTTGTTGGGCTTCGCTTTGTCTTAGTTTAAGGCACAGCTTAGATTCCTTCAATACTAATCCCCAAGAAACAAGCCCTGAAAAAAAGAATTTGACATGTATCTGTAAGGAAGAAGGAAGACATGGATGTACAAAGAGGGGAGAGGAAATGCACGAGCATATCTATGCTGCTAAACACAGAAGTGATAGTACAAGATTTAGGTTGGGTGTTTGAACAACACAGCTATGGCAGCACAATCTATGTCTGGGTTAACAAACCCCTAAATCAGTCCCCATGGGGCCTCAGGTCTCTCAGGTCCTGCTGCCTGAATCAGCTGTGGTGTCAGTGCTGGACTCCGTACTTGCACTTTCTCATTTGGCATTTGGCAGTAGCAGCTTCCAAACCATGCTCAGTCACACTGGTTGATTTTGTGGGCATCCAAGTAGTGAGTTTTAACTACGTGATTGAAAGTGATCTTGAGGTAGTTTTGTCTATGGACGGAATCTTCCTTTGGAGCTTCAGAGAAAAAAGCATGAGGGTCCTTGATGGAGCTTATACCAAAGGTTGAGTGGAGGTTGGTGTTAGATCCCCCAGCTAAAAACAAGATTAGATCTTTTCACCCTAAAGGAGAAACTAGAAGCCTTAAAGTACTGCAAAAATTTTGCTTGATGAAATAGAGGAGCCAGAAGAAGGATAGAAAGAGAAGGGCAACAAAATTCAGCATCAGTGCTTACACTGAAACTGAGATCCCACTTACTTCTATGGTTATATAGCTTCACCCTCCATGCACTGAGTCTTGCTATATATAAGACTCCTAGGTCAAGAGGTCCTCAAGCTTCAAATCTTTCATCCCAGGAAATGTTCCCTGTAGTTCTGCTCTTCAGCACCTTTCTCAAAGCACGCCCTACTAAAGTAGGACAAGACATTTTAATGAGTTTCACTCACACTGTAGACAGTGTTGCTTTCTGTTCCCGGTTCCTAGACAGCTCCTGACTAGTTTTTCAAGTACCAAATCTCTCTTCCTCTGTCACTGAAGCTCATGAGCAGCTGATCTCATGACCATTTTGGTTCTGAAGTCTTTTGCACAGTAACTGACTTTCTGTTTGCCTTTTTCCTTCTTGTAAACATGATCTAGATGTTCATGTTCATGTGGCTGTACTAGAACACACTCTGTGCATTCGTGTGAGGTTTACCAACCACTCCTATGCTTTGTCATTCACAAGAATCCAGATGAACTATGAAAAAGCCAAGATAAAGGCATATTATATTGACCAACAGATATATTCCCTTGCTGGTTTTCTCTGATTTTAGATATAAACTCTTTGACTGAAGCAGTTTCCTGTTTGATGAGGGCTAGCACAACCTACTGGGAGATGCTTACCAGCAGTCCCTCTGCACACTCCCAGCAGAGCCTGTTACAGCCTCCTGGCTGCAAGCTCCAGCTCGGCAGAAGCACTTGCTTTTGATTACAGAGATCTCCAGTGTCAGCCAAGGAGGTGGATATCAAACCTGTGCACGCTGGGTGCTGCCAGCAACACATCATAAATAATAGTAATGGAGTGTAATTGCTCATTAAGCCAAATCATAGCCTGGAGCCCTCCATCTGGCCAAACTCCCTTCGACATCAGCGGGAGCTTTGCCAGCAGGTGTGCAATAGGATTGGGGTCCCAAGCAGTGGTACTGCCAGCCACGTATAGTAGCACTACTATTGGGTTTTGATTCAGATCCCCTTGAAACTGCTGTGTGTCTTTGGATTGATCTAGAAGAATTTAGCTAACTCCCCTTGCGTTACACTGCTTCTCAGCCAGCACAGCTACATCTGTGCAACAGTTATCCCAGATGGAGTATGGAGGAGGAGAATTCCTGACACTGAGCTACGGGATTTTAATTTTAGAGAGGAGATGGAAACTCTTTCCTGTTGGGTCTCAAATGGTGTTTTGTACGGTTGTAATTTGAGGCTTGAAAATGTCCCAGAAGCCTGCAACTGAAAACCCTCAACATGTAATTGATATTTAAAAGTGTTGTGTCCCTGGTGCAAGGGCTATAAAAGGCACTCCTGGTGGGCCTGCCTATCAATCACCTATTGCTATTTGACATTGGTACAACCCTTTGCAAGTGAAAATAATTTACTGCCTTCCTCCATGAAAATTATTTACCATTCCCATTTTGGTTTGAACACTTACTGTTGTGGTTCAAAGCTGTGATGAATTGGTTAGCTATAAATTTTCTTTCCTCTTCCATTCTCCTCCCACCTCTTCCTAATGCAACACTGGGATGAAGGTTAAGGCATAGGGTGTTATCTGAAGGAAATGCTCCACTCTCAGTGCCCCATCCATCCTTGCTAATGCTTATAGCTCCCCTGTGGTATTGGGAAGTGTAATCGCTATTGTACTGAGGTAGAACAGGAGCTGGAGAGAGATAAATGGCCTAGTTATCAAAACTTCCTAGCCTCCCACAGCCCTCCTTGGGAATATAGCTATAAATGACATTCAAATGATGCTGATAGATGTGAGCTAAGCAGGCAGCAGAACGTGTGCGGTCCCAGTGCTGCGCCTGGGCCAGCCCCTCCTCGCTGAAAATGTCATGGAGATCTCAGCTATCCTGACACTGGCTGCAGACACTGGGGGATACGTGTGAGATACGGTGCTGTCTGCTCTCAGCTGCTTGTAGACAAATCCCACGGGGTTGCAAGGGCTCAAAATCAAATGGTGACTGAGATGTTAAAGCTGGAGCTTGCAGAGCTGAAGGCAGAGGTGGTTTTTCTTCTTTGGCACAGATTCTGCTCAAGAGAATCACCTCAGAGGTGAAATATGGTAGGGAAAACATCCCTTCTTCCACCCAGCACTGCAATGGCAGAAGTGTCACTTTTGAGTGACTTGGGTCCAAAATAGTATGGCCTGTGGTGGGTCCAGAAATCACCCTTTCCATCTGTTGTCCTTCCTGGTGTGTGAAACAGGAGGACTGCACATCCCTCAGAAATGGAACAGGAGCAGCTAGAGTAGGTGGCAAATCTGCTTCTGAGTCTAGAAGGGCTCTTGGGTGTCTTGGCATCTCTTCAGGAGATACCAGGAAAATTCCCCCATCTGGAGGAGAAGAACCTCCCATGAAAACAACCAGCAATCTGTAAGGCTTTGAATCTTATTTTATTATTTTAATTGAATAATTTATTTAATGTTATTGCATTTTATTTTTAGACCCTTTGTTCCTCCTAAGGTGCAGATATGCGAACGCACTGCCCTGCAGACAGGTTTTTACTCAAAAGCACGTCTTGGAGGGGTTGTTTCTAGCGCGTTGTGCCAGAAATCCCAGGGCACCAAGAGTGTAGGGCAAAAAAAAGCTTGTCGCTTCCCGTCTTTCTTGCAGCCCTGAAACTGAAACGAAAAGAGTACAGGCTGTCAATCACATCCCCTCAGGTTTTAGGTCGAAGTCGGGACCAGGGTGCGGGTACATATGGCAAAGCGGAGCGAGGAGAGTTCTTGGGTGCTACGGGTCGGGGCGGACCTCTGGGGTCCGCAGCTGGGCTCGGGACCGGCGCTGCTCCCTCCAGGAGCCACCTGGGAGGGGACAGTGGCAGCATCTCCCGCGAGAGCCCCGTGTAAAAAGGGGCTCCCCGGTGGGACTGGGGCTGCCCGGCTGTGCTGCCCCCGAAACCCCGCTCCGCAGGCGGAGGCTCCGGCTCGGCTCGGCTCGAGCCGCAGCGGCAGCAGCGCCTCCAACCACCCACCCGCCGCCTCTCCCGGCATCCTTCATCCCCATCCTCCGCTCCTTCCTGCGTCGGCGGTGGAAGCAGCCCCCCGCCGGGGGCCGGGGATGCCCTCCTCTCCCCCCCCTCCCCTCCAGCCGCAACGGAGGAGGGGGGCTGTGATGCTGCAGGGGGATCCCCGGGTGTCGAGCGGGGTCTCCCCTTCCGTCGGCTGCCGGGATCTCCCCGCTCGGCGCCGGCGGCCCCGGCGGGGGGCTGTCGGTCCAGGGCTGGGGGGGCGGGGGAGGGCAGTCCCATGGCAGGGGGCCGGGACCGGTGCCCCCCACACCGCAGATGACTCGACAGCCGGGCTGGGGGAGCGGGGGGCGGGCGCCCGGCTATTTGCTGGCTGCATACAATGGGCCACTCCCTAACGTGAGGGTTGGGGGGAGGCAGGAGCTGGGAGGAGGAGGAGGAGGAGGAAGGGAAGGCGCGGGGGGGGGGGGGGGGGGGGAGGAAGGGGCTCGGGCATCGGGCTGGTAAATAAACTCCGCGATGATTCCCCTCCTTCCCGCCGGCCCCAGGTGCGCGCCGAGCGCCTGCCTGCCCGCTGCCCGCCGGCGGGAATGACCTGACGGGGATGTGACCGACTCCCCCAGCCCACTGCCGCTTACCCCCCCCCATATATATATATATATATACATACATACATAGATGAATATATATATCTAAATACATAGAGAAGTCGTTCTGGGGGGAGAGGCGGGGAGCTCGGATCATGGCCCTGGGGCTCCTGGGGCTGCCGCCGCCGCCGCCGATCCGCAGCTCGCCTCCGGGGCCCGACCATGGGGCTGAAGGCTCGGCGCGGCGCCGCGGGCGGTAGCGCGGCCGGCGGGGCGGCGGCGGCGGCA
>NW_020884892.1:4610936-4712589 GCF_003945725.1 Corapipo altera
AGCGGCGAGCGGCGGCGACCCCGAGCAGGGCTCGCTGGCCCTGGGCGCCGGCGGCGACCGCGACGGGACTCTGCTGCTGGAGGGCGGCGGGAAGGAGGAGGGCGGCAAGCGGAGCCCGCCGGGGCTGGGGCTGCTGGCGAAGACCCCCCTGAGCCGCCCGGTGAAGCGGAACCACGCCAGGTACCGCCGCATCCAAACTTTGATCTACGACGCCCTGGAACGACCCCGCGGCTGGGCGCTGCTCTATCACGCCTTCGTGTGAGTACGCGGTGCTCCCCGGGGGAATGCCGGGGGCTGCCCCGGGGGGATGCGCCCGGGGACACCGTTTTGCTTTATCATTCTCTACGTAAGGCGCTCCAGGGGCTCGCTCCGGCGCCGGGTGTGTGTGGGAGCAAGGGTCTGATTCGAGGTGTGCTGCTGAGCGGCTTTATTTCTTTCTTTTCTGTCGTCGGGTTTTCCAAAAAGAGCAGCTGCTTTTAAGTCTGAGTCCCTGTCTTGTCCGTACCCCCACGTTGCCTTGGAGTGGCATTCCCGAGCCTCTGTGTCTGAGACGCTGGAAAAGGGATGCCTGAAAGACCAAGCTCTGAGCGGTTTTAAGGCTCGAAGTGCTTCAGGGGAACGCGGCCAGTTCAGCTCAGCCCAGAGCACCGCGTGTGGTTCAACTCACTGTTATAAACCCCGAGCGAACCGACGCCTTCAATAGTTGAAAGTGTCAAATGAAAACCATCGGGTTTTGGTCCGATAAGCATCACCCCGCAGTGCATGAAACCTGAGCGTTGCAGCACTGTCAGGCAGAAAGTTGCACTGACCACAAGTGAACTGAGAGGAAACAAACTCGTTTTGCGACATTCACAAGTCAAGTGAATGGCGAATGGTTTACACTCCTAAAAATTCTGTACCTTTAAGTTTTCATAGGAAAAAATAATTCTGTGTACGGCATAGAATGGAGTTGGCAGAGTCCTATTAAAATAAATGTGAGGTTTAATGTTGCGAATGTGTTTGAAAACCCAAGGGATTATCAGTGATCACGGTGGTACTGTTTTTCTTTGATGCTATTAGGTGTACACAGCTCTATGTGACAGAGGATTTAAGCAGTGATTTCTGAAACTGGTTTACTTGGCAAAGACAAACAAAGCTCTCTAGGCTGCACGGGCTGTAGCCTAGAGCTGGATCTTGGGAAGTCCTAATCATTGGCATAGTCTTTACACCTGCAAATAAACACCTTGAGTGTAGGGCTGTGATTTTTACCTTCAGGCAAATTTTTCATGATGTTGGCAAGGATTTAGCCCTGGACAAGAATTAAAATTAAATGTTCACTACTGGCGTGCTGCTGCGTGCCACTCACTCATTGCTGCTCCCCCCTTTTCAGTGTTTATTTATAAAGTACATCTTGGGACACAGGTCCTGTTTTCCAGATTAATGTCTATGAAAATGTGGAAACTGGGTGCTGTGACACTTTTTCAGTTCTGTTGCTCATTTTTGCCACAGGAAAACTCGTGCTGGCAGGCAGGGAGCGACAGCACTTGGAGTGTGTTACGCCGGGAAGGCTCTTTGGTCCAGAGCTTGCTGTTCAGTCGTGCTCAGTATTGCATAATGCTGCTTCTTGCTGGGGAGAGCCATGTCTGGACGGAGGGGCACCCCTTTCATCCTGCCTTGGTCAACCCACACACACACTGCATCAGTGAGGATTTGGCACATGGCAGAGCACTGTGAGCAGCTGGCATTCCTCTGTGGCAGCTGGGTCAAATCTGTGCCCAGGCTTGTGTCTGGATATAGGCAATAGGACAGTGGATGTGTGTGGAGAGGCTCAGGTGAGCTGAGAGATTCACGTTTATTTGCAGTGGTATAAGAATTTCCAAGTTGCAACATTTATTTTAGGTAGCTCTCCACATGTGTGGTTGACCTTAAGATCCTTATGCAATATGATTCACAGAACAGGAAAAAAAATCAGGATATCTGGATGGTTCAGTCCTTCTTAGGAGTGGACCTGACACTGTGTGGTCAACTTCCCTTTGGTGACTACTCAGTCCTGCAAAACTGAAATGTCAGTCTGACCTGCTCTCACAGAAGTCAATAACAGCTTTGTTAAAACCATTGATGCCAAGTTTAATATTAATGAAAATGAAACAAAACACTTTTAGAAGTCCTTATCCTTAAAGGAAGTAAAACACAGAAGTCTGTCAGCTGAGCACAAACACCCTGTCTCTTCCCAGGACACCCCAGGGGGCTCAGCAGTCCAAGTTGGCCCCACTGGGTTTCTGTTCAGTCTCAGCTCCTTCTGAACTCAGTTGAAGTTGTGCAGTCTCACCTCAGTGTAGGATCAAACCCTACAAAAAGGAATCTGGTGAGAGTGATGGCAGAGTGTGCCGAGATCTTGCTGACAGACTTCAGAGCTTGTTCCTGCCACTGAAGAATGAAGACCTGCTCGAGAGCAGAAGTGCCGTGGGAAACAGCATCTAAGTTGGTTTCCAAAGTCTTTGTTCTTGCTTTCAAATGAATTGTCTTTTAACCTTTTTTCCTTCTCTAAAGGAGTCCCTCTCGTATTGGAGGTGCTGCTGTGACAATGTGTAGTGCCATCCCAGCAGTCCCCCAGTGATACTTTTCACACTAGAACAGTTTACACTTTTCCTTGGGAAGGCAAGAGATTGCCTATTTTTCCATAAAATAGACAAATTTGATCCTGTGTTACTCTTCAGTAAAAGTCCCATTTTTCTTATCTTAGTGGCGTGTTACACTTTGTCTCATCTTCTGAGTAACTTTGCAATAAATGCCATGCACTCAAAACTACCAGTAAGGTGGTTGCTCTCATATACAAATAACCAGACAATAAACAGCTGAGAGTCAAAAGGAATTGCAGCATGGATGGATGTGATTAATTCCTTATAGATCCAAGCATTCAGAGGTATTTAATGAAAAAATTATACAAAGGACTCCAGTGCTGTGTATATCCCAGGGTTTGGGAAGCAGGAAGCTGATGATGGAAGAGGGTTGCAACCTTCAGGACATGCCAAGGATATTGTGTGGGGCTCAGGAACGGGCTTTGCCAAGGTCTTTGCAAAAGCTTTGGGTACCAGAACTTTTAAAAGGGTGGTACAGATGGGATCTTGTTAAATCATAGAGCAATGCACATACGGCTGCAAAGGGGTCATGATCCCCTGTGTATCTCACTCCTATAATGTGCACATAAATAAGACTTGAGCAGTGCCTGTTGTAAACTCTTGCTTTAGTTCAGGTGGTGTTAGATCTACTGAAATGATTCAGTCTATTGACATAATTCAAGGAGAAGGCATGAACGTGATCAGGCCCTACCAAGCCCTAGGGACAGAAATGCAGGGGAGAAAGGGAAAGGTTCCTGATGGCAACTTTAACATTCAGCTATCACTGGCAGTGATTTACAGAAAGTAGCATGAGATACTTTCTTTGTAATTCTTCCTTCTTTCTTGTTTGTCCAAGTGAGTTTGTCCAAGCCTATCCTTGGGGAGTTGTTCCCTAAAGAAGCTGACTCTGTTTCCTTTCCTATCTGAAAACATTTATTCTCTGGCAGCTCTACTGGACAGGAGATTTATGTGTCACCCATCTAGTTTCGCTTTGCTGGGACACCAGGGTTGATGGACTTCTTGGCAATATGGCAATGTCTTAGTAGCATAGTTGGTAAAAGAAATTTGTTTTTCCTAAGAAGAATTTCACCTCTCTAAGGCTAAACTCCTGCTGAACATTTTCAATAAAATGAAATAAAATAAAAAAAAAAAATATCTTTTAACCTTTGAGATTTGGAAATGTCTCTTGGGGGTTGCAGGTCAGGCTACAATCTATCCCTGCTCTTTCCTGAGCTCGTGTCACTGTGGGAATAACTGATGTTCCCATGAAGTACTGTATTTCCCTTTGTGTTAGGCAGCACAATATATTGTAGGAAACCCCTGTGGTTGTACCTCGTGGGATGTGTACTTTGGACAGGGAGACAGACTCAAGACCTGTCCACGTCCACAAACCATCCAAATGCTTTATTTATGCACTGAAGCATTAATGAATAGAATGAAGAATTGAAAATAAGTAAGATTTTGATTTTTCCAGTTTATTTTTAATTGTAAGCACGAAGTATTTGGTGGATAATGAACAGAGTCCAGAAAGATAACATAAAACAGATCAAGTTTGGAACTGCAATTTGCGGAAAATTTTCAATCTGACAAAGAAAATAGAGGCTGAAGGAGAGGTATCTAGGATATATTCTCGTTTTCATACTATCTTCTGAGACAACTGCAGCCTTTACTTTCACTGAAAAATAAGACCAGGAAAAGGTTTGGGATTAGATTTTTCTTTTTGGGAAAGTGTGCAATATCAGCTGCACTCTGCTGGTGTAGATCATCAT
This sequence comes from Corapipo altera, assembly GCF_003945725.1. Lineage (NCBI taxonomy): Eukaryota > Metazoa > Chordata > Aves > Passeriformes > Pipridae > Corapipo > Corapipo altera. The sequence continues at coordinate 4,615,303 of NW_020884892.1, forward strand.
GTCTACCTGCTGATGAGAGGGGGAAACCATGGGGAACATGAGAGAACCCTTCTCTATTTGCCATGTAATCTTCTTTCAGTACTGCTTAATACCTGGAATAAAAAGAGGAGGCAGAGTCATGCGACCCATCAAATCATCAGCATTTCTGGGAAGCACCAGCGAGCACCTCCTGCATGACTGATCGTAGGTGTGTTGTTTGCAGAGAAGAATGTCATGGGACTTGGGGAACAGGTTGAAGGTTTGGGGGCTTTCCATTATTTTCTTCTTCCCCCTTTGGGAGATGCTCTGTAAGACGTGCTCACCCACCTCCAGCCTGTGTGTGACATCTGGGGTGAGATGGGAACAGGTTTGGAGTAAAAAGAAAGACAAATAGGAATCCTTCCTTGGCCTGTTTGGCAAGGACTTGTATCTAAGTGAGTCCCTGGAGCAGCAGAGTGAGCCTGGTCCATTAGTGAGTGCCCTTTGCTTATGTGTTTGCCAATTTGAGTTCTGTTTTAATTATTTATGCTAATTCATCATAATGCACGGATAAATATTCTGCAGTATACTTTGTAAAAAATAATGAAGTCTTAGTCATTGGAGACCTTACCACACACCTCTGCTGTTGCAGCTCCAGACTTGCAGAGCTGCCCTCTGTTTGTGTTTGGTTTAAGGAGATGAGACTGTGCCTCAGTCACTGGGATCAGCCAACATGACAGGCTGTGGTCACCAGGGGTTTGCTGGAAGGAATGAGAAGGGGCATCAGAGCCTGGGGAAGCCACTGTGTGGGTAACGTGAGTGGCTTGTGATTCCCAGCCATAGCTTTGGAGTCACTTCAGCAGCTCGCAGGTGCCCAACGCTTGTTTAAGCATCCAAACTACCTCTGAAATTACAGACCTTTGGTGAGAATAGGTGTGTTTTCATCTACAGCTTCATATCTCTGTGCTTGGGCATTGGTGCTGACAGCAAGACCCATTCTGTGGTGGTACCCGCAGAAGTTGAGTTGGTTTGCCCGCGCTTTCCACATTGCCATGACTATGCTGGTAACTTGAGTTTTGGTGCTGCTTGTGCCTGCTCATTGGGCTCATGGGAGCTGCAGGCACATGATTCCATGTTGCACAGGTGTGTGCCTCAGTGTCCCCCAAACCCCTGGTGATTGCAGGTCCCTCAGCACCCTTTTGGCAAGTCCAATCCCCAGTTCAGAGTTTGCAATGCAGCCTTGTGTGGATGTGCATCAAGATCCACCGTAGTCAGCGATGCATGAGGGAGGGCTTGACATGTGGGAGAGCATCAGGACTGCCAGTGTCAGCAAACACTCAGCAGCTGGTCTTTCAGTGCTGTCAGCTTAGCCTAGGAATAATAGTTTCTCAAAAAGAAGTCATAGTCCCTGGTGTAATGTCTATACAACTGAACAGTCCCAAATTTCATCCATTTGTTGAGCAGTGATACAGCAAAGCCTCTCCAGCAGCCAGCAAATCAAGTTTTTCTTCTTTTATGAACTTGGTGTGAGAAGCAGCACCATCTCAGTGCCACCCTTGCAGTTCTGGAGATACTGCCAGCAGTTAAGGCCAGGACCAGACGTACCGCAGTGTCTCCAGCCTGGACTGTGGTTGGAAGCACCACTTTGTTCATCTCAGTTTCCTCACATGCCTCTGTTTGTTCCTCCCAGCAAACATTAGATCATGACAGGACACAGCAGGGCCTGGGCTCCTCTGGAACAGCTGCTGGGCGGGGAGGGCACCTGGGTTTTACTTACTGTTTTAACCTGAGAGGGAGATTAGGAAAATGGTACAAAAAATGAACAGGGAGAAACTTTCCATGCCCATTTTGCTCATTTTGCTGTAAAATGTAGAAACATTCAAAACAAATTTAATGGGTAAAAATAGTAACTAAAGACTATTAACAGCTGTATTAGAAAATTAATACATTTATATAACACCAGCCATATACCAAAGTGTGCTTGAATGTATGCAAGTAAACATGAAGGTGCCCCAGCAATTCCTACTTCTTCTGAAGGTCACCCCAGAAGCTACTCACTCTACACATTTCTGTTCTTTTTTTGGGACTCTCTGTCTTCAAATATCACTTGATTAAATCCTCTTTAATTATAGGTTACCCAACATACAAACCTGTGCATGTATGTTGAACACAATTCTGTATCTCTTGGTCATCAGAAAATCCTTTGTAGCATTGAGATGCATGTGCAGTATTCAAGGACAAGGTCTGAACTGGAATAATTTGTATCTAATTTAACAGCTGTAATAAACTTTCTAATCAAAATCAGTCAAGTGAGTGTTAAGATCATTTATATCTTTTTAAAAACATAATAGATTGTTGACCTTAGACATAGCCAGGTAGCTGACGGGCTGGGTACTACGACGATCAGCCTTGCATGATATAAATAAATTATAATGTTTATTCTTGTATTTAATAATGCTATATTCCCTTCTCGTATTTAATAGTGCCATACTCTTGTCTTGTGCATGGAACTTTACAGAAGGAATGGAGCCATAGAGACATTGCATCTGCTATTGCTTCTGGCAGATACTGTATTAAATAGAATAACTTAAATATTAATAGCTTTGCAGGGAATGTGGTCTGCAAGAGCTGTTAAATGTATGCTACCTTCTGTCTCAGGATAGTAGCTGGGAAACAGTGTTTTCTGTGGAGAGAGGGACACGCCCTGGGATATTTAGGTTCATGGTAACCTACTTTGGAAAAAGGCACTTTGGGAGAACTTCCAGGCTGGAAATCTGTAAATTGCCTTCCCCAGCCTTAAGTGAGCAAACTACTTAAAAGTCTATTTGACTTGGAGTAAGTAATGTCAGGAGGAACCTATCCAAGGTGGCACTTAGGTAACCCAAAGCAGAACAGTGTGACTGAGATTTGGTGGAAAGCAGCACTGGGTATCATCATTTTCCTCTGCACAACCAGCTCGCTGTTCTGTTCAGGCCTGGTGAGATCCTTCTAAGCTCCACTTCTCTACAGGATCCATCACAGGTCTTCATCCCTTCCAGAGCTTAACAGCCACCTCTAGTTGTAGTCACCAGGATAACACCTTGTCCTCCTTAGTGGTGCAAACCATGCTGAGGTGAAGGTTTAATATATCTAACACTGCTAAATCTCAGTTGGAGAGATGCTACAACCCTGGGATGAGAAGCCTCCAGTGTCTCTTGAGATGACCGGTGCTCTCCCTCCTTTCTCCTACGTGCATTAATCTTGCCAAAGTCTTTCCCTATTTACTTTTTCTTGGGTGCTGGTCCATGGTGGTGGAGAAGTATAGATCCATTGTATGCCAGCAGTAGTGCAGGACTCCTCATCCTCTAGGTTGGCTCTTGTCTTTTACTTCGAGTTCGCACACTTTGTTTTATTTTGTGGATACTTATATCTTGCTTGTCTCCCCAGTTTTCAGAACTGTGGCTGGGAGTTGTATGAATGTGTTTTGCATTACTTTGCCAACTTGTGTTAATTTGTGATTGTCATGTTGACCCTCTAGTGCTGTGTTTTAATCTCAGGTGTTTTTTGTATTTACTTTATTCTGTCCTCACTAGTGTCTTGGTCACCTTCTATATTAGTACCTTATAATTTTTTGCTAAAATTCAATTTAGTTCTTTTTCCAGATCATTAAGGAAGCATTTAATAAGGCCAGAACTAAGAAACTCCATTCAGAATTTCACTAAATAAAAGCCCCCCCCCCATTAATGTGATATCATTTTTTAGGACTTTATTTATATTTCTGAACCCAATTTTTAATGTCATGGCGTTTCTCATGGTCATCTGAATTAATACTAGAACAAAGACTTCATGAGATACTGCACCTGTGTCAAAATTGCAAACAGTTCCGCATTTCTTTTTGTTCAAACCTGAGTTTTGTTTATCTATTTAGTTCTGTGATGTGCATTTAATTGTTGTCTTCTTATCTCAGATATTTCATGTTTTTGACATGGTGTGTACCTCGTACAACAAAATAATTCATTGTTCCTCGTACCATCCACCTCTAAAGCAGAGCTAAAGCAATGCTGAAAGCTTAAATGTCCTAATCCATCCGGGTCCTAGTTCTTCTATATTTTATAGAAGCCATTAGATTTGGGTTGTATCTAACTTTAGGTGAACGACAGAGATATTAATACTAAACCAGAAGACTCTTTACAGGGAATTCCCCACTGACTGTAAATTCAGAGTCTAAAATTTTCTGCTTTAAGTGGGGATGGAGGAGAAGCAAGTACAGCTGCTGAGGGACTGATAGTGAAATCCCCAAAGCGCCCTGTGGGGAGCTGCCCACCAGCTCTCAGCAGTGCAGCATCAGCTCTGCTTATCTTTGCTCCCCTCATGCCTCCCCATGCAGGGCTCAGAGCATTTATGAGGAGGGATTACACCCTGAGGAGGGAATGTCAAGAGCAGCTGATTGAAATTGCAGGGGAATTAATTTAGGAAGGTAATTACGCGAACTGGAATTTGCTCTTCTACCTTTGCTAACACTGCTGCTCTTGTGAGACGTGCTGGAAGAATTTCAATGCACACAACTGGCTGAGGCTCCCTGATCACACCTCAGACACCGTCTGCGCCGTGCCACCAGATGCACAGGGCCACAGCTCGGGACCAACCTTGCTCTGCAGCTATGATGGCAACTTTCCTCATGCCTAGAGTAGTCATTAACTATGTCTAGACTAATTGGCAGAGCCATACGAGGGATGTTCCCAAGCAGTGACACACACTGACCGATAACACTGCTGGATGACCTGTCCCATGGTTTTGTTCTGAGTGACTGAGCACAGATCAAGTGTTACCAGAGACCTGGGACCACTCCCAGTAGGACTCTGAGTGGGGCTCCCTGCTTTGGAGACAAGTGAGGTCAATGATATGGACATTGGTCATGCCAGCTGGTCTCATGGACAGAGAACAGGGCTGAGGATCTTTGGGTTACTAGAAAAGACATAATTCTTATGTGTGAGATCTTACCAATTCGAGAATATCCTGGGTCTATGCAAAAAGCCACTTTTTTGGTATAGAGTCTTAAAATAATTTGGGATGGAAGGGACCTTTAAAGGTCATCTAGTCCAACCCCCCTGCCGTGGGCAGGGACACCTTCAACTTAAGCAGGTTGCTGAGAGCCTCATCCAACCTGACCTTGAATGTTTCCAGGGATGAGGCATCCACCACCTCTCTGGATGACCTATGCCAGTGTTTTATCACCCTCATTGTAAAAAAATTCTTCCTTATACCTAATATAAATGGACACTTTTTTTAGTTTAAAACCATGACCTGTGGAATAAGACCCTTCACTTAGATAAAGACCCAAGAAATCCTAACCCACTGAAATAATACAGGTTTCACCCTATGTGTGTGTCCAGTAACACATTTTACATTCTACATCTTTTCTTCTTCCTATTCACGTGACTTTGCCATGGCTTTTGCCTTTTCTGTTTCAACATTCCTTGTGCTGATCAAACTCTCATGGAGGTTCAAACACTTCACCCCCACATCTTGGCATATTAACAAAAGAATACATTTTTGTGGTACAAATCCCAGAAGAAGAGCCCACTGATCATTCATTACCAAACTTCTTACTTGTGTAAAACATAGAAGAAGATATTATTAGTTGTGTTGCTGCTGATATTTGGGTATTTCTCCTGAGTTTGTCTCACTCATTATTGTAGATGTTGCTCCATTACCTTCTGGGTGCAGAGGTGGGATCTGACAGAGTCAGTTCCTGCTCTCAGAGTATGGTGCTATTACATAGTACATTGTCAAATACACTGCTTTTTTCAGTGTTAAATTACTTAAATGAACTGCATTTCCCTGCTTTTCCTCAGGGCTCGAGCGTCAGTCTCTCCACAGTCACAATGGGATCCATCTATCTATCACATTATCTGAGGAAGTTGTCTGGAATCCTTTTATAGATGCTAAAGAAAAACAGGAAATGAAACTTTCTGGAGTGCAATTAATCTCATTCTAAAGACAGTTCTAAACTAGGTGAGATTAATCACCTCTTGCAGCACCTGAAACTTTCTGCTGACTACAAAGGAGACCTCATGTGACTAACTTAAATTTGGGTATTTGCACCGAAAACACCTGGGGAATGGGAAACTTTTTGCCTGACTTGAGAGGCAAGGATCAAAGCCACATTGAGACAGCTGAATTTAGACACGTTCAGTGGGTATTTAACTTCTCTTTATAGTCAGTGGAGATCTAGTCAATACAGTCAAGGATTTTTTGGTGCAATTCATCCAACCAGATGTGGGGGTCTGCTTTACATGGAGATAAATTACACCTTCAGTTCTACTGAGCAACTCTCCGTTGTCTGTAGCAGGAGCTGAGTTGACTTGATCTCTGGTAAATGTCTGCAGTAAAAGTCACAATCACACAGAAAAGTCACACCTTTAAAGGCAAGAGAAATATGACTCATTATTACATTGGCTTTTATTAATATTAGGCTCAATTCTAATTCCCTTTCCTCAAGAGTTTTACATATGTGGCTACTTATTATCCCAGGCCATGACAAGCCTACGGTCATCCCTGACATGATGCCAAAGAACATATGATTTCAGTAGCTTTAATATCTTTCTCTAGTTGTGAGTCTTGAGCTTACCTTTCCACTTTCCCTTTGTTCTCTGTTTTGCCATGGGCTTCATCTCCCTGAGCCCTCCCATAAATTTGCTCTTGGTTTATGATCATAGTTGCAGTTGATCTTGAGGTCACACTCAAATCCAGACATAACTACCTTTTGTACTGAACTTCAGATCCAAGCCTGGGATTGACTCTGTTTTCCCTCCATCTTCTTGTGACCATTCAGGATTTACCTGGGCACAGGTGCTACTGTGGTGGGAGTTTGCCAGCAACAGGCCAGCTTCCTCCTATTCCTGCATTTCTGTCCATTTACATTGCTTCTCTTGACTCCATCTCTCAAAATTGCCTCACCAAATCAAAGACAGCACTGCTTTGTAGCAGGTGTCTTTTAGGGCCCAGAAAACACTTTGTGAGTGGTTTGGACATTGCCCTTTTGAAGCCTGTAACAAGTGTAAAAGGTCAATTTGAATGGCCTGTTGTGAATGAGGGTGATTGTGAGGGTCATTCATAAGCTCAGAGTGTTTTTAAGTGCTACAGTTTTCTCTGTAAAGTTGGAGACTTTGCAGATATGTAGGCACCACTCAGTATTTTCAAGGGCATGCTCACTTTCATACACCAGCTGAATCAGAAAACCAGCATAATTGAACCTAATACTGAAATCATCGGAGAACTGTACAAAATCTGGATGCATGCAAATGCCCTGATGTAAAGAAGTGTTTTTGGGTGGTGGTGTGTTCCTTTTACAGCTGCTAGTTTGCGTTTTGCTTGTTTTTGCAGAAATACTGAGCCAGCAACCTCTTTCAGTCATGTCAGTGCAAATGTAGAGTAAATCTATTACAGTCAGAAGAACGATTGGATTTGGCTGCTGCACCACAGGCTTGTTCTGGACTTACTACAAAATCTTTTCATTTTTTTACTAATACTCTCTGCTCGTACCAGAGGCCAAGGTCAAGGTCCTGCACCTCTGGCAAGGTACTTCCCTTCTACAACAGACTTGTCCTCTCAGTAAGGTAAGACAGCTTAAGGAATGGGATATATAGGAAAGATGGAGATCCCCTGGCAAGAAAACAAGTGAACACCACCCTGTCCCAGAGCTGCCAGTATTCACACCATGGTGTTCATCATGTTGGGAGCTGGTTTATATAAACACTTCCTTCCCTCTTTGCTCCTCGAAGATGAAAGAGGATTTTTCCTACCTCCTAAATCCAGTTATTTGGTTAACAAATCCAGTGCAGATAAGCTGGGGAAGTTAAGCAAGTGAAGCGCTGTCTTTCTGCCCATTTCTTGGTGAAGGTTGTGTCTGATCTTGGAGTTGTAGGAGGGAGTTGACAATTATAACCATAAAACCTTTTAGTTTGTAGGGTTTTAGAGGCCTCCAGCCCAGTCTCCAGAGCAGGGTTAACTTCACAGTCAAATCAGGTTGCTTCAGGCTGTATCCAGTTGAGTTTTGTGCATCTCCAAGAGCTGAACTACTTTATATTGTGAGGAGTGATAAATTTGGTTGCGCTTCACAGATATGTTGTTTAATGCATTTCTTATAACAGGTAGACTTCTAGACCAGGAGTCTTCTTCCCACCCCACTCCATTCAATCCCGAGTATGCATGGACAGAAGTGAGATGTAACATCTGGACAGGGATGCTGGACAGGTCAGCCCACTGTGGAGGAAAAAAATGCTCCAAATTTTTAGCTACGAAGAGAGTTGTGTGCCACTAGGCTAACACCAACACTGCCTATGTTTGCAGCACTGGCCCTGGGGGATGCTAGGAATAACCTTCGGTGTAATCAGTACAGGTAACGGAGAATAGGAAACCTTTCCCAATGACTTCTCTTTTTTTTTTTTTTTTTTTTAACTGTAATTTGACATTTCCGCCAAAGTTTCATTATTCAGAAGAATAATTCAGTCTCAACTGTACAACTCCTTCGTACTTTCCCATCTCTTTCTCCTTGTCCCTCACTCAATCCCGTATTCTCTCCTTCCCTTGGTGGCCTTCATAGCCCGGTTACTGAAGAACAGCACCCATCACTGAATCATCCGGATCTTCTTTGTGCCTTTCCTCAGCCTTTCCTACTGTGACTATGACAACAGAGTTCAGTTCGACTTAAAATCTGTGGACCTAAGTGCTGATATCAGGTTGACAGAGCTGACGTGACAAATTGTCTCCTACTCAGATATAGCTGTATTTATCTTTTGGTCTTTTTTACACTTTTTTATTTAACTTATTGGATTGTAACATTGAGTTCACCCTGTCAGGAATTAAAACTGTGCCTCAAATTCCCTCAGAGTAGGGACTCAACAAGAATTACTTTGTCCATATGGTGAAAGGTAGTTTAGGTGCAGGAATTATCTCTGAATCACCTTGTGTTTCATGAGTGTTTCTCTTTTGCTTGCACAGCTCCCTGATGTTAAATATGGCATTTGGTGCTAAGATGCTTCCACTGGGCCAGCCTGTGACTTTGAGCACAGCCCAAAGTGAGAGTCCCTACATAAACAGCATCCTTGTAGGAGAAGAGTTGTTTTAATTCAGACCCACACACTTCTGAGTCACGGCTCCTGATCACTCTTTGCTCCAGGGGTGACAGTGGTGTTAGGGAAGGATTGATTTATTGATGACCTGTGTAGGTAACAGCTTTCTTGTGGTGACTCAGCTGTTCTCTCGAGAAAGAGGGAACATGAAGTGGAGGTGGACACCCATCTCTCTTCCCAGAAAGGGTACAAACTGAACTAATATCTGTTCCTGGTCTCAGTGGTAGGAGGAAGTGATTTAGGAACATGACATACAGGCTAATCCATGATCTGCATGTTACTACATACACAGCTTGAGCTGTTGCTCCCAGAGTCAAGGTGATAACACAGTGTCCTAGTTTGCAGATCCATTTGCAATCAGTGTTGATAGCCAAGAAATTAAAGATGGGAGCTCTTGGTGTGATAATAAATGAACAGCAACTGTCTCTAGCAACTGAGCGTATAGGCAGGGCTGTATTCCCGAATCACCACATTCTCCAGCAAATGGGATGAGAAAGAACATTGCTCCCAGAGACCAAAGCAGGACATAATCACCTCCGAAACAATATTTTGTTGGACACTGTAGGGAAGCTCTTCTGTTACAGAATAATATCTTACAGTTTTCTGGAAACAGTAACTCTAAAGAAAACATCATTAGGATGAGTGAAGAAAAGAGATTTTGAGCAGGTGGAAATCTGTCTTCATTGGCAGTACTTGTTTTCACTTATTCTACCATGAGTTAATTTCCCAGCAACTTGAAGTAGATAATGTGTTTATAAGCCTTAATCTGAGTTCTCCATCAATGTTTGTTCCAGTCTACGAAGATGGGGAATTTCTGTTATACTAGAGGGCTTTTTAATTGCATAAATGATGATATAACACGGCTGGAAGATGATGCAAGATAAATTTAGGCTAATAGGGGGACAGATATCTGCTAGAAGAATTTGCACAAGAAATTATCAATTTTCCACTTGTCATTTTTAAACCAAACTTAGAGAATTTTCTAGAAGACAGCTGTAGGCTATAGCTTTTCTGCAAAATATGGGCTAAATCAATAATTCTGCATATTCTTGGCTGGTGATTAGGCAAGACTTAAAGTTATAACTAGGAATATTTTTTTTTCTAATTTAGCAACAATAAGATAAGTAAATGAGAAAGGAAGTAATTCAGGAAAAAGATATTTACTTATATCTTAACTGTATTGTTAACATCATAATGTAACATAACAGAAGCAGTAGCAGTTATAGTGATTGTGCTGGGATTCTTAAGACTAAATGTAGTATGTCTTCCCTGTAAATATCTAAATGTGTCATTTCAATCTCCTCAGATGCTGGTATAAACCACTGCTGCAGGAGCATTGCTGATGTTCAACTCATCCTGAAGTAAATGACGACAGGGATATATCACATCCTGATTGCCAGTGATGATACCAAATAAATAGGTATCACTTGACTGTAACGGGAGATTCAATACATGGCTTACATATAGACACCTACATTACAAACATTAACTTTGTGAGATGAATCTTATCCTAATCACATTGTTGAAGGCCTTGTGGGGATAATAACTTCACAAAGTACTCGGGCAGGAGGGTAGAACAGAGCCATCCTTTTTGGCCCGAAGATGACTACCCCAAATACGAAAATCTTGTACAGTCTAAAGTCTGGAACACCTTTCTCAAAACATGAACCAAGATCACCAAATTTCTGCAGTGCTGAATTCTGATTCAGTCTTATACCTAAATCTTGTTGTGGTGCCTCTTACTCTCACCTTGTGGTGACCTCTGCTGATGTCCCTCAGGCATGTGCATGCAGAAAGTAAAGCTCATGTAGCATAGCTTTGCAGGACTGGGGCCAGAAATTGTTGCTGTTTCTCTGGTCAATGTAGTCCTTACATTAATAGTGAAATAATAATTGCCAGAATGTGGTGTTTTGTTTTTGTTTGTTTGTTTGTTTTTTTCTGGAAAGGGCCCAATGCAATGTTATCCTATTCAGAACATAAATACCTAGCTGTATCTCTTGAGCTATTTAAAAAAGCAGTTGCAATATGGTCATTCCTTTAGCTGTCAGCTCTACTGAAGAGTGGGATGTAATTTTTAGGTGTCCATGCAGTCTCTTTGCCACTGATCCTGCAAGGAGAACAGATGGACCTGTCTGATGTCTGCCTTGTCCAGAGGGAAAAAAGAATGGTTTTCAGCCCACTTGGTTAAAAAAAAAAAAAAAAAGGCAGAGGAAAAATAAGCAAGAAAGCCCATGTTTTTTTAGAATGAGACAAGAGCAGTAATGGTGCAGGGAAGAAGGCAGCAGCTGTGAACACAGTTCCAGTGACAATGACAAAACAGCAGCTGAGCTGGAGAAGGAGGCAAGGGAGATGTTGGACATAAACTTGCAAAAGGAAGAAGGAAGAGGTGTGAACTGATTGTGAGATGTAAAACAGAAGAAGAAGGGGAATTAAGATTACTCTTGTAGGTGAACATGTTAAAAGCTACTTAATGAAGGTGCTGCTTGTACAGAGAAAACAACTTAATTGCTCTCCTGGTGCTTTGGTGCCTGTTTCAGGCAAGTTGCCTGTTTTCCTCTAATTGCAGTGTCTTCAGTGTGAAACCTGATGTTGCTGTTGATCTACAGGGAGACCCCGTGTGCTCTGAGTGGGCTGAGGACAAGCCCAAGACCTGGTCAGTAGTGAAGTGTCTTGGCCAGGTAGTGGTGGAAACCAGCTGTTTTATTGCTTGAACTGCTCTGCTGAGAGCCAGGGGACTGTGATTTCTGAGGTATATCCATTGTCTTTGTACATGTCACAGTTGTCACTGTCACTTGGCAGCACAGGGCTGTGAGTTCCATACTGACACCTAAACAGCAGGAGAGTTAAACTTCAACTGTAAATCCAGTGCAAAGCATAGCCCTCAGAGCTGAAATCCCAGGATATTGTGGAAATCTGGGGCTGACCCTGAAACATTGAACCTCTCTCTCTCCCCTACACACTCATGGTTTCACTGCAAAACCTGAAGAAAGTCCAAAGAATAAACAGAGGCACGAAAGGAGCAGCATATTTCAGGCACATTAAATGTAAAAGAAAAGAGGAATAGCTTAGAATCATAGAGTCGTTAAGGTTGGAAAAGACCTTCAAGATCATCAAGTCCAACCTTTGATCAAATACCACCATGCCCACTAAACCATATCATGACGTGCCACATCTACCTGTTTTTTTGGACATTTTTAGGGATGGTGACTCCACCACTTCATTCTCAAACCTAAACTTTATTCTCAGCACTCAGTTCACAGCACTGGGAGAGGCACATAAGTGGGGTGAAGATTTTAGCTGTTCTCTCTTGTCTCATGGCCTAACAGCACTTCTCTTCAATAAGTTTCGGTAAGTTTCTTTACTTCTGCGACTCATGTAATGCCTTACCCTGCAACATGATATCAAGCTGCAAGACCTTTTGTAATTCTCCATTTATGGTTTTATATCACTTACAGGACATTGCCTGCAGGTTGGTGGTTTGCTGTTTTTTTTTTTTTTTTTTTTTTTTAAGATTAGGCAGAGGAAAGTCACTGGCCTTGTTCTGAGTCAGCAAATCTAGCATAAAATCAAGGTTTTGGTTGGAGATTAATCTTTGTGTCACGGCACCCTTTTTAAGCCCCTGAATCATTTTTAGTGGTGATTAGAACATTTTTAGCAGTGTGCAGTCATGTGATAAGCCCAAATGAATGGGAGGTGAATGTGATGGCAAAGGTTGTGTCTGACATACCTGTGAATGTGTGTTTGAAACAGCATAGTACCACACAGTCACTGTAGCTCCTATTCCTGTTTGGATGTAGTAAGTGCTTTTTTACTAACCCAGAAATTATTTATAATGTATTTATACACACTATAGAAGCATCTTCAGGGACAAGCAGAGATGAAAGCCCTTTGGGCTGTGCATCCTCGTACCTCCCAGATTATCCCAGATTACTTCCAGCACTTTTAGGTCTCATCACATTGCTTCCATAAAAACATCCAGCTTTTTCCTGAGAAGCTGATGAGGCGCAGACACACCTGACCTCCTCGGTGAGATGCAGTCCACCCTGCCCAGCTGAGTCCCTTATGCTGTGCGCTGCACAGACAGAGCACAGAGGATCCTTAGCCAGGCTGGGTCCAAGTTTGTACACCACAAGACACAGAAATGACAGTGATTGATAGCTGGGGCAGGTATAATTTAACAAAAAACCGGTTATGATTGCTGTAATAATCAGTCGTCTCAGTGCTCCAGTATTATTTTTGTTTTGCATGTGTGGCACAGAGACAAGCCTTCTGCAAGTGAAGACTGGAAGGAGCAAAGTGCTGGATTTGCTGATTCTTACAGACTGCTCCTTTCTTGCTTAGGGGTTGGAGAGTGAAAAGGAGAATGTGAAAAAGTGGATCAATAAGTAGGAGAAGATGGTATCACTGGTGGAAAAGAGAGTGGTGTCACTCCAGAACAAGCAATGGTTCAATACTGGTAACTGTTCTTTGAGAACTGAGGATTCAGTCCATGGTTGTTCTGGGAAGACATTGGGAAATAAAGGTCATGGTCCACTGGAGAGACTGTTCCCTCTAACTGGCCTTGAAATGATATTCAAAAGCCATCCCCAAAGCTGACATCCTCACTGGCAGTGTTTTCACTTATGCCACAGATTAAATGACTAAAGGGTCTAGTGCAAAGAGCACCTCTGCTTTGTCACTGTTTCTGAGAGCGTGGAATCCAAGCCCAGGTGGGGCTCAGTGGTAGTGCAAGGTGTGGGCACACAAACTGTTGTTAATCATACTATTTTCCCTCCCATGGAGAGAAGACAAATCAACTGAAGGCTGTCATGTTTCAGGGCTGCTAATTCAGCTTCTTTTATATCAATTCAGCTTGCCAGGAATGTAGGAGCTACCAACTTTGGAACCTGGGGATTGTTCTGCTCATAGTGCTGGAGAGAGCGGAGTAAAACTTTGATGGGATTAATCCAAGAACATATATTGTTTTATGGCTGGGGTCTCACACATGGTGATGCCACTGGCTGTACTCCCATGCAGCTGGCTGCTCATACAGAGCCTGTGAGGGGGTGCAGTATTTGTGTCCAATACACCTGTTTGGTGGGGCCAGTGGGGTTTGTGTTTCTGACCGGTCTGGAGGTCCCATCCATCTTTATTCTCAAAACCATGCTTTTCAACCACATTTCACTCATATTCATATACAAGCTCCAGGTGGATTAGGTGGATTTGTTTAATTCACTTAACCTGAACTCTGCGGATCCCTTCTATTTCCCCAGTCCTACTGACAGTGGGGGAATGGAGAGTTTAAGACATGTAGCCTATGTGCGTCCTCTGCCCCCACCTATGTTCTGTCTCATCTGTGTCCTTCTTGCACTTCCATCTTTGATGGAAATGCAGAGGATTTAGGGAGGTGATCAAGAAGATAGAATTGTGTAATACTGAGATTTTCTTCCTTTTCTGGGCCACTATGAGCTGTTGAGCAATAGCATTTCATGGCAGCTGCTGCCATGGGCTCAATATGGGAGATATATGGGCTAAATCGTATGCACAAATCTCAAGGTGGGTTGTGATCCTTCTGCTGGCAAGTGCTCAGCTTCTTTATGTTGTTTATGTTGTTGATTTATGCAGACAGGCTGCAGTTGGCTTTGTTTTGGGCAACTCTGGAAAGCAAAGCCTGTTCCTCTGTGTCTGGATCCTGTATGTGGTACTGCTGAGGGCAGGGAATGGGGACAGAGTTGACACAGGTGTTGGATGCTACTGACCTGTCCAGCTCTTGTAGGCAGCGGGTCTGGTTGCAAGGTGTCTGATTTAACTGGAGAGGAAAGTGACAGGGAGGAGAGATGGGCCAGAAGGGCTGGAAAGGGAAAGCAGATTTTGTCATTCCATGGTCAAAACTTGTTACAGTAGCATGACATTGATAACTGCAATTTAGGGGGCAATGGCTGAACTTTGTTAATTTGCAGTAATTAGGGAAGAGGGAGCAAACAAGGAAAGTGGAAGGCCAGTTCATGTGAAGTAGTACTTTATATAAAATATTTGTGTTGCAGCATCAGCAAGAACCTAGTTATGGTCTGTGATCTCACTGCAAATGCAGATAACAAACTGGTCTTTGCGCAAAGACCTTACAATTTCAGTGTAAGAGGGGAATTTACAGGTGGATGCAGAGGAAAAGGGGTGAAACAAGAAACATTGGCAGTACTCCCAGTTTGCCCTCAGCATAAACTGTTGATAATGTTGTATATACCACAGGAATAGATTATTTGAAGAAGGCTATTAGAAAAGTCAGTGAGGCAGCTTCATGCATCTTTGCCTCCTGCAGCTGGATGCCAAAGCAACAAATACAAATGGGGTAAATGCAATAAAGATCTGTCATGCAACCAATAAGGGCTGGCACAGATGTGGGAAAAACTGCTATTCCCAGCAAGAGGCAAGGGAAAGCACAGGAGGAACCATGACTCAGGGGTACATTGCTCTGTCAAGATGGTCTTGTAGTGTTTGGGCTGTACTCCAGTATCAGTGCTGAAGCCCAGCCCTTAGTGGTAAAGCTCTCCTAAGGGCAGTGTACTGTGCTTTGGAAAACATGGTGGGTGCTCCTAGAGGAGCACCTCTGCTCCATATTAGCTCCTCAGTCTTAGATGCAAAATACCAGGAGATAAATCCTGGATGAACCTTGCAGGGTCCAAAGGGTAGTGAACAAATGTTGGAAAGTGTTGTGCCCCAGGAAAAAAAAATCCATGAGCCCAAGTACCTTTGTCAATTCAGCTGCAGAACAATTTTCTAGAAGGATCCTTGTCTTGTCTCTTAATGCATTGGAGGTTATCCCTGACAACATGAACAGTAAGAAAAATGAGTGAGCAGCTCTTGAATAGTGTGTCCTGGAGGCACTCAGAGAAACTGTCATTGCCATGTATCATAAGCTGAGCTGGAAGTTGGCTGAATGTTCTGGTGAAGATTAAGTGAACTAAAGAGAGAAACTGGCTGCAGAGAGTCCTATAGTGTATGAATGCCAAAAATATGTTTCTGGCAAAGCCGTAAGACATTCTGCCTATCTTCATCATCCAGTTTTGTGTCCTTTGGCTCTGTAGCCTGACTGTTCCAGGGAAGAGCAGAGGTGGGAAATCAGAATTATAATTGTGCAGCTAATTTTAGAAATGCCAATATGGCACACCACTGCTCACTGGTTTATTTAAATCTCTGGATAGAAAATTGCTGGTTGTGGAGGAATGAACTTATTCTGGAGACACAGTTGAAAAACATTAAAAGTGAGCTGGATAAAATGTCTTTCTGATTTCCATCATTTCTTGTAGTAGTCAACTGTTAAAAAAACAAACAGGTCCCTTCAAAAAACCCCAAAACTTGGCAAGCTGAAGAGGTACCAGGAGAAGCTGCTCAGTGTGTCTACATACGGCTATAACTTGGAAGTGTAACCATTTTAAATGTCACCACTGATTTCACAAATGACTCTATTGATGTTGAACACTTTGACTGGATAACACACGTTGTAAACAACAAAAGTCTGGGCTTTTTCCTCATTTTGCTGTGTTAAGACAATGCCATTGAAGCAACCATTATCCTCCACTACTAAACACAATGTAGGTAGATGTTTCCAGAAGTACCGTACAATGATCTCTCTCCATGGATAGTAACTATCAGACTTATTTCCTGGTGTGTAATGCACTTGTACAAGGACTGTCACTGGTAAAAATTGGGACAATGCTGTAAACTCATAGACCTGCAAGGAGCAGACTCAGCCCTTCACATCTCAAAAGGAGAAGTTCCCAAGTTGTCATCTCTCCTTACACATTTCTTTCAATCCTGTCCAGCCATTCATATGACTGCACTGTGGTCACGTCTCAGGCCCCTTTCTGGCTCTGGCAGGGACAGGAGATACGATGGCTGAGCCAAAGCAGGGACCTGGTCCCTCTCAGCAGTGCCACATCCTTGGAGCCCCTCGCTGTGGCTCTGGTGCCTCCAGTCCTACCTGTCCACCATGGGCCTCTGATGGACCCAGGGCAGTGCTTCCTTACAAGCCTCTTCTGTGTGACAGGATAGTGAACTTAATGCCATTGTTGCCATGGTGTGAAGAGCTGAATGGGTGGTTATGGGAATGGTGAGGCTTTGCTAGCTGTTTCCTTAGGTGATGTAAGTCTCCAGTGCAAAGAATATCTTACCCAGAATTTTTATTTTCTGCTTAAGGTTGTCAGTGCTTTTCCAAACATAACTTTTTCTATAAATTGATTTTTTATCTGGATACAATGATTTTTTGGACATGAGGTGTTTTGTCTGGGGGGGATGGGACTTTCTCCATTGCTTTATACAGCACAAACCCTTTGATATATGAGCACCTAAATTCAATGTAAGGTAGACTATTGTTAGCAAAAGATATTCTAAATTTGCTGGACTACCTGGGGAACAATAGTGAGTGGTTACAAGAGAGGGAGAGGAGAGTCTGTAATAGAGCACACGTCTTTCACTGTTGTGGGCTGAGTGATAACCAGGCAGGTAGAGGCTTGAAACAATAAACTGTAATTGATCTGTTGGGATTTTAATAAAACCTTTGAGGCAATAAAAATGCTTTTATGAAAAACAGGTCTGAGTATCTTTTCTAAGAAGGTCTTTACTGTAACTGCTGATTTAAATGTTAATTACGGTTTTGTAAGGCATCTCTTCTCAGCAAGTGATAAGCAGCAGAGAGGAGATTTGGTGTAGTCAGCCCTGTGCCTGTGAGATCATGTCCCTTTGGAACACTCCATGCCCATGCCCATGTTCTTCTTGAAACTTGGACAGCTCGGGGACAATTTGTGAATCCTTGGGGTATCTACAGATGTAGAGAAGCGAGGACTCTGTGGGAATGCTGTGTCATGCGAGTGAGGACTATTTATAGCCAGGGAAGCTGAAAAGGTAGATATTGAAAATAAGCAGATTGTATAAAGATCAGTCAAATATTGCAGTTTCCCTTCAGATTATAAAAGACCTTTTGTAAAAATAGAAAACCACAATCTTTAAGATATATCTGTATTTTTCTCCTTTGCCTGTATCTTCATGTTTGGAGAAAGCCCAGGGATCTTTCTACACAAATAAGTTTCAAAGCTGTTGTTGCTAGCACCTGGTTATGAGTTTAGAGTTGCAAAGGCATTTACAAAAAAATCTTATGTATTTGCTCCTAATTAAAAAAAACCAAACAAACAACAAAATCTTTAAAAAAATAATCTTTAGACTTTAAAAGAAATTTAAACACATTTGTTTATTGAATTTTGAATAGCAGATGGCCTGACTGTCTCTTAAAAAATGTCTCTTAGTGGTTCTGACTCCCAGTTTGAGTACAGATCCCAAGATACTTTCAGAGTTTCTTGCAGTCCTAATCACAAGAGGCCTTTTGTGATAATTATAGCAGCTTTTTACATATATGTTAATCTTCTTTATTTATTTCTTTCGCCTTTGGAAGGTTTATGTTACCAAGCAGTCACAGAGATCTATGTGTATGTATAAGCTTTCCAAGATACAAACTGGGAAATGAATACTTCCAGCTTTCCCAAATTTGGTTTTTTAAAAAAAAAAACTTGGAAAAAATAGAAATCATAATCTTCTCGTTTCTCCTGGGAACTCAGTTCTGATTTTGCCTGTGAAAAGCTGCTGCTATTGTATCTTTCCAGAAGAGCAAAAAGGCAGTTTTTTGAAACATAATAGGTTCATAGTCTAAAAAAAAAAATAAAAAAATGGTGTGGGTGAGATTAGGAGGGCAAAGGAGAAATAGCTGATACAGTGAAGTGGAAAAAGTGACAAATCTGTTCAGTAGATATTGTGTGAGACAATATCCCATTTACCTGTGTGTTATTACAGGTTCACCTGATAAATGAGGACTGCTTTGGGCTGCGCATTGTGCAGCCATGGGGTAAAATTGGTCCTTCCCTCATTGCTCGGGCACCTCTGCCTGGACATCAGAAGAGACTTTATAGCTCTCAGACTCGCTTGGCAAGCTAATGACAAAAGTGTGGGGATGCAGAAGATTTTGTTTCTCTGAAAAGAAGCAAGCACTGATAGAAGAAGCCAGGACAGGAAGGAAATCTTTGCAGGGACTGAGTTCTGTTCTCTCTGAGGCAGGAACATAATGTGGTCTTTTCCTTAAGTGAATAGTGTCTTTGTGAAAGCTAATTAGAATCTGTCCATACTGGGCTCAGAACAGGACTGCAGAGCACTACTGGACTGGCACTAGTTTGGAATGATGAGCTCAGGTGTCAGTAGCAGCTGAGAATGGAGCTCCACGGGGGCCATGGAGGAGGCTGAGAAGGAAGGAAAAAGGCTGGAATACTCAGCAAATTAACCCAAACTGAGGTCTAGGTTCTGTAGGCAGGCAGTTCCCAAGAGTGAACAGTGCTCCGAGAGCCTGGGCACATCTGCACATCACTGTCGGGTACATGGATCCTGCTGCTTTGCTCCCACGGCTGCTATTTGAAGACTGTTCAAGGCTTTTGCTATTTTAGTGGCTCAAAACCTTTCAATTCCATATCTATATTTATGCACAGCCTGTGTATATTCATTTCTGTCTTTTGCCAGTGCTGGTTTTCAGTTCAAACAGCTCTTCTGCTTCCCCCATTCCTCACTTTCCCAGCATAATTAAAGGGAACAGTCATCTTCTATCTTAACAGCTTGCTGAAAAGATCATGTTTGTGGATCTAAGAGGAAAAAAACCCTAAAAACAACCTTGTGATCCCTTTTTGCAATCTCTTAACAATTTTTGCCACCTTGTTTTATGGTATACGAGCCAAAAAATAACTCAGAGAGACTCTTAGTGTCTTGTGATTTATTGACATCAATGTTTTTAAGTTCTGAATCAAGACCAGGCTTCTAATTTTCCTAGGAACAAGGACTCTCTTTCCACCTGCCCCATTTATGATTATAACAAATAAGAGATACAACAGAAATACAGAACAGAAGAGACTCTGTTAGTGGATGTGCTTACTCCTTTTAAATCTTTCTTGAAAATAGTTAGATTTAAAGTTGGGTTCTTTTTGTACCCTTATGATTTATCATGGGAAAAATAGTATAGGCAAGAAGATTGACTAAAAATATACAGATTGTTCTTTTTCCTACTTTATACCTTAGAATATTGGAAATGTCAAAGCTAATCTTTGCTACTACGGAGGAGTTCTCTGGCACGTGTTGGAGCCCAGCTGCTGGAAACTCCTGAGATCTCAGTCCAGCTGTTACCTGAGTGCTGGGAAGCAGAGCCAGTGGCACTAGGGAGTCCCTTGGTGACCAGTACCTCACTAACACCTCACCTGCATCTGCAGCAAAGCCCACAGGTCTTGGCTCAGCTGCTTCACAAAAGGAGGCTACAACATTCATCCCTTGAGGCAGTGTCAGTGAATTTGCCTCTCTGATTAGCAGTTCCCTTTGAGCTTTTTATGAATTTGCATCATCTCCCTTATGATTTTCTCCAAACTGTTTAAAGACGCTCCAGGTATAATTCTGGTGATGTTTTGCTCTTTGCTTAATCAATTTCTTTTAACATCTCATCTTTAGGTACCTTTGTCCTTGATTCCCACTTTTCCATGTTCCTTAGAACAGATGAGTATTTCCTCTAGGTGATAACCTTAGTGGGACAAATTAACTTTTTAAAATTATTTTATTTTATTTTATTTTAAATTAACTTCACATCTGAAGGATTCAATGCGTGGAATTGTTCAGTGAAGGTAAGCCCTGGCTTTAGAAAGGGATCAGTTAAAGACATTATCTTTGTACAGATGTCAGATTTATAGTTTTCCTTTACCATAAACTGCAGAATTAATCACAGACATGGGCTAAGGTGTGACTGAGATCCACTGGTGATTCATGGTCAGAGCAATCCAGGTTGTAACCGTACTGCTCTGTCAGTCGTCACTGTGTTTGTGGCAAGGCTGGGCACTGATTTTACAGCATTGATTTCAGACAGTGGAAATGCATTAATTACAACCTCCTCTGTGATTTCTTGTTCTTGTCACAAGGTAGTTGCAGAGGTGGGGAAAACGCATAAATTATTTTGCAGGAATGCTGAAGACTCCCGTCAAAGATTTAACAAGAGGAGTGCGACAGGTGATGGGAGCGATGCACAAAGGGGAAGCATCTGATGCTGCCTCGTACAGCTTTTGTTTTTGAAGCTGTGCAGATAAATGATGACAAAGAGATCAGATAAAAATGGCTGTGATTGACTGGCCCTTTTGTGTAAAGTTTGGGGCCAATGATTTAATGGAGAAGGAGGAGGAAGAAACCCCAAGTAACTAATAGGCATTCAAGATATTTTAGGGGTTTTTTTGTAAGTAGCTTCTAAAATTTCGTTAGAATCCAGTGGATGATTATCCTGTGTTATTAATGAGCTTCACTAGGTGTCATGTGGAGTTTGGGAACATTAAAAAGCCACTGTAGTGATGTAGGGCTGGGAAAAACATATGAAAAGTAACCTTTTCTCTGCCCTGGAGTCTGGTTTTATTAAACCAGCTTGAGGGTAATTTTTCTACCTTGTAAGGGAGGAAGAAAACTTTGTGAAACCTCTTAGTGTTTTACCTTTTTAAAGCACTTCCTTGAACTCCTCCCATTCTTTTCATGTTCTTCTGAACCCCAAGAGTAGATGTATTCAAGACCACAAGTCTCCCCTATATGCAGTATAACCACAAAATGTAAGATTGGGTGGGATCTTAGCTGGTCACCTTGTGCACTGCTAAACCAGAAACCAAAGCACATTAGCATATCCCTGTAATTTGTGGAGGGTGTTTGTCCAATCTCTTTTTAAAATTCAGAATTCATGTTGAGTGAACAATGCCTTAGACCATCTACCTCCATTTCATTGCCTTTCCTGTTGGACAGTTTTCCTCCAAGTCTATTTGGAACCAATTTCTTCCCACATTTGTGTCTCTACTCACTTTTGTTTGATATCGCTCTTGTAAATCACACATCCCCCACTCCTTTTTATTACTGCAGCAAGAATCCATGAAAAATTTCCATCTGAATCACCTTATCTGGGTTCATGGTTGATTTTGCAGCTGTGGCAGATGATGTATTTTGTAGCAGTGACTTGTTCTACTTTCTTTCTACCTACTGATCTGTGCATCACTGCAGACTTCCCTGGTAAAAGCAATCTGTCAGTGACCACAGTGCTAGACCAAGGACCAGTTCTTGGGAACAACTTCTAAAAAATTATCTCTTATTGACATCTGTCTTCTGAGTACTACCAGTAAGACAGTTGTAACCCACTCACTGTATGTTACTGAAAGATTTTAAAGTCAAAATGCTGCATGATACTAATTCACATGCTTTTAAATACAAGCATTATAATTAATTGATCAATTGTTCTTTAATACAAAAAAAGGGATAGTTTAAAAAAAACACTTGCTGTGAGATCATGCTGAAGGGTTTAATTACATTTTTTCCTCAAAAGTTTTGTTGATATAGTCCAGAATTCAGCATTATATTATTTACCCAGGATTAGCATCAGCTTGGTTGGTTTGTAATTCTCTAGTTCATCCCTTTTATACTTTTCAATATTCAAATTATGTTGATAGTCCAGCAGTCATTTTAAATTTTCTTTTTTTCTTAAGATTTAGTGAAATTAACTTTATGGGGAGAGTTCCTCATCCCTTAAAGGCTCTTGGTGCAAGATATGTGTCTGTTGTTTTTAAAAAATGTTTAATTTTAGCAAATGCTACCTCACATCTCCTTTTCATCACAGATGGCAATCTTTCTGTTCCACCCTCAGTATAAAATTCCTGCTCAGTTTGATATAAAGGCAAAAATCTATCCTTTGAAAATTTCTACTTTTTCTACTTGCCTAAGAACAGTTTTTCTGTGTGCCTGTAAACAATAAGTCACAGTTAAAAAATGCTATAATTATTTTTATCCGTATTGGTCATTTCATTGTTCCCTTCATTTCCTCCTCATCAATCAAGTGTTTTGTAAATTATAATTACCATTTCCTTCCTGACTCTACAAATATATAAAAATTTATGCCTTACTGCCATTTCCATATGCCTTTTCAATATGTAAGAAGTTTTGGTTTTTTTTCCCAACAGAACACTGCCATGACTGTGGGTTTCTGGCTTTTGGAGCCTCCAATAGGAAATTTGAGAATAATTCCCACTGGAGTCTTCTATTAGGATTTCTTCCTTTAAATTCCCGTCCCTGTCAGTGATGCTGACAATCTCACTAGTTTGGCAAACACTAGAGCTTTCAAAAATTCTTATGCTGCTGGTCACTGTTCTGTTTGCACACAATAAATATAAACAGATCATCATCATAATCTTAAGTACCTAAGCAACCACTCATTTTTAGGTCATCAATTGATTTTCCTTTGTCCATCAAAATGAGGTCTAGTATTAAGTTACGCTATGCTAGGTATAAGATTTTCTCTTCCAAGAAATTACCTGCTATTTTTAGAATATCTGGGGAAGTTTAATTGCTATGTGCACTCTCCCAAAAAGGGGATCTCAAGTGAGGTCAACTGTAGTGAATATGAGGCCTAGGGATCAGGTCACTTAATTCTCCAGTGAGATTTAGATACCTATAACAGGTAGTAGCCAGTTCACCTGAATCAGTGGAGTTATGATCCAAAGTGTCTTTTTTGTTGTCACTCAGAAAGTTGATGGAGATTTAGGAGAGTTTACTCCTACTCTGTTATCGTGCTCCACCTGGGAAATATCAGAGCACTGAAACCAAAGGCTGTGGGTGCCTTTGGCTTCAGTGAGGTGACCTTCATCCGTCCTCCCGAGTGAGGCTCAGCAAGCTGAAAGACTTTACCCCGGCTTTCAAAAGATTTTAGGGGCTCATTCCTCATGGCAGCACATGGCTGTTTAACTGTTTTTCAGTGCCTGGGAAATCCTGAGAAGATGAACCCCATAAACGTCCAGTCTGAAAGTCCTCTTTTCAGCCTCCTGAACATCAAACAGCACTGCAGCATTGTGGTGGTGCTTGTTTGCTTTGCATAGTGTTTCTGCAGCAGCAAATTAGGGCTATTGCAGGCACTGGAGGACCTGCTGAGCTATTTCAATCCTGGGTGACTCTTCACATTTGATGTAATTTCTTGTGTGTTGGGTAAATATTCACCTGGGATGTGATTTTGAAGATGACACACTTCTTTGTAAGGTGACAGCAAACCGCCAAAGGTTTGAATGCCATGAGCTTTTGAGGCCTGAAGTCTAAAGATAAAAGCTGGCACATGACATGAGATAAAGCTCCAGACCTGTTTTCTGATACATCTTGAGATTCTGTTAGAGGAAAACAGGAAAAATGGAGCTCCAGACTTGGTTGCCTGTTTACGGCATCAGGAGCACCTGCATCTCTTGGTCCACATTGACACAATATAACCCTGTAGTCTGTTTTGTACATCTTTTGTTTTGCTCTGTTCATAAAACTGTATCTGCTTGCACTTGAATATGCCACTGTCTTATCCTTGGCACACCAGGGGCGGAAAAACAGTTCTGCTCCTGAAACTCCAAATGAATATTTAAACACACATATTTTTTAGTAGATGCTAATTAATATTATGGATAAGGGATTCTAGGGGATTTGGGGAGGGGAATGCTTTTAAATAAGCAAATTATTTCATTTAGAAGTACATTTACTGTAGATAATAATGGATAGCTTTCTTATGGTGCTTTGCAACTTCAAAGTACTTTGAAACTATTAATTAATTAACATGCATGCTCTTTTGGAGGTAGGGAACTAATTATTAACAGCCCAGTGTTTCACATAGGGAACTGAATGATAAACATTCGTGTTATTTAAACAATTTAGCCATTGTATTGCATGCCTAATTTGTCTCTGCAAGTACCACTTCTTCATACATAATGTGAATTAATGCATATGCAAATGAGTGGCTTAAACAGCTGCATTCATGACACGCATGATGATCATCATGCATAATGATGTGCCCAGTGCCTTATACCTTAAAATGACAATGAGTCATCCTTCCTTGTGTTCTCTGGAAGTCATTTGAGATTCATATTTGTCCCCAAGTGGGAGAGGAAGGAAGATATGGGCCAAGAGTTGTCTGGGAAGATGGTCCTTGATGTAACAGGTTCTGGAGTGAATCCTGTAACGTGGTGGGAAAACAAGCCTTAGACTGTCTGGAGCTAGTGCTGCATGTAGCTTATATTGCGACACTCTTGTTCCAAAAAAGAACCCAACTCAGTCCCATCTTAGACAAAGGGGTAATGACCAGTAAAAAATTTAGCCTCACTTTTTTGGTGGCAGACCAGAGACACAGTGGCTTAGCCAGTATGCTGTACGTAAGCTCCTGTCACCTGCACGTTGTGCTGCTGTTTGTGTGGGCAGCCTAAGCTAACCCTTATGTTAGCCTGTGTCCAAATCCTAGCAACCCTATGGCAGACGAATTTCAGGGTAATTTAGGGAGCCTTTGTGTCTGCCAGAAATCAGTCAAGAGGACAATGCTGTAAAGATGGATGGGACAGATGATTCTGCTACAACAGGAGCTGATCACCAGGCTTGTGCCTCAGCCAGGAAACTGCTCCTGTGGATCATTTGAGGAGGGTGAGCTTATATTTTTCCTTCAGGAATACCAGGTGGTCACCCCAGGAGTATGTGCAAAGTGTGGACAGACAGCAGATCTAGATTGATGTTGCACTGTGCAGCAGCACTGGCAGAGCTGAAGAAACAAAGTGACCTCCTCAGGGTCCAACACTTTCACATGTTATTTAAGGCATGTCCATTTGGGGTTTGAGATGCTGGTGGTGGCAGGCGCTTTGCGTCACAGACAGGAGCAGACATCCAGTTTATCCTGCAGTTCTGTCAGGAGCAGAAGGCAACATGTGTAACTGGTGATGAACTTCCCACCTCCCTGTGATGAGAGGAGAAGCTGCACCATGAGATTTAGGACTCCCTGAACAAAACAGAAAGGACATAAGGAAAGCTGAGAAAAGCATCCTTGGGAAGGCACAAAAGGAGTGTGACAGCTGAAGGAGGAAAAGCAACTGCTAAATAAGCAGAAATGTTACCAGGCTCAGACACATGGAGAGCTTAAAAAAGGCAACAGGAATGAAGCACCTGTGTGTGTGTGAGAGCCTGGGGGATCTTAACAGAAGTGAATCTGTGAAGACCGTCCTCAGGCTCCCAGGAGATCCAGTCTGTGGGCGGGTGAGAAATTGCCAACATGGTCTTCTGATCTCTTCATGGCTCTGTGTGTTCCATAAGGCTTTGTGTGCTGGAACATGGACTGTCCTTATCACAGCTCCTGACTGTTCCACTAACAGTTCGCTTCAATTTTTCTATTTGCCAGTAATCCCATTTCCTTCCTCCTGGTCTTTTCTAACTCATCATTGCCCCTCTACCCTTTGGACTCCCCTTTGCCTTCCCAGCAACTTCCACACTCTTTCTGTTCAAGCCACCCCTTAGAGAAACCCATGCAAAGACAATTCATGACCCTTCGATGACACTTGCATGACACTTGCATCTGTCCTTGAAGCTCTCCTGCTACCTGCTGTTCATTCCCCATATTCTTATGTCTCTTCTGATATTTTCAGCCTGTTCTGGTGTACATTGCCCTATTCTCTAGTTTTACAGCTCCTGGTATGCTTGTTTCCATTCTGAGATGATGTCTCTAGACATTGCCTTCATACTATTAACAATAATGACCACATAGCTTTTTAATTTCTTGATGCATTTTTAAGAAAATCTATGTTTAGCTCTTAATTCTAATGTAGACAGTGTGTTCTTATCAATAATTGACCTATTAAGTTACGGGCACAGCTGAGTAAATTTCATGCTTATAAAACTGCTTGAGCAGGCAATGCATTTAGCTGACTGCAACCTGGTATTTATGTAGTTCCAGGAGAGTAAATAAAGCCTAGTTGGGGGCCATCAATATAACATTATTTTACCTCCCTCCTTCCTTTGCCCTCAGTTTGATGCAAAAGCCCAATCTCATGTACAGAGTTGTGCCTCCCAGACAGTATTAAATTTATTCGACTTCTACTGAAATGAGTGGCACTGGGGACAGTCCCTGCCCTCCAAGACCAGGCTCTAACTCTCTGAATAAGCCTGAAAAGTTATGAGACTGTTTCTAATGTCCATTCCCATCATGACTGATGATGTTCAGTGCAGGACTGATAGTACCTTTGCCTCTCCAGTTCCTGTTATGGACTATATTGTTCACACTCATTCTCTGAATAATAAACTAATATATACATCATGTAGGGGAATGGTTTTGAATGCTGGGCTAAGTCAAAATTCCACCTTTTTTTCTTCTAACATTTATGCGTGGAAAAACTTTACCGATTCTATTTTCCTTATCTTGTAAATCATTTGCAAAACAGCCTTCTACAGGAAATGCTTATTTTTAATGCTGAATTCATTAAAAAGATAGCTACAGACCCTGTATCCCCCAGGAGAAGTCTATGTACTTGTTGATATTAGTGTTTGAGTGCCAGCTCTGGAAAACACTCAACATGTGCATTGCTTTCTTTCGGTTTTAACAGCTTAAGAGAGTCAAACCATGTAATCATAGAATGGTTTGGACTGGAAGGGACCTTTAAGATTTTCTAGTTGCAACCCCTTTTATGGGCAAGGACACCTTCCACTAGACCAGGTAACTTCAAGCCCCATCTAACTGGGCCTTGAACGCTCCCAGAGATGAGGCATCCACAGCTTCTTTGGACAACCTGTTTCAGTGAAGAATTCCTTCCTAATATCTAGTCTAAACTTTCTTTCAGTTTGAAGCCATTACCCCTCTTCCTATCACTACCCTTGTAAACTGTTCCTCTCCAGATGATGTTCCTTTCCAGACAGTCTTTCTCACATGCGTGAGTAGACCTCTTCAAACTTATATGTAAGTTTAAAATTAAGCACACCCCTGTAATCAGTGTGTTCTAGGTCTGAGTCTCTAAAAAGATATCCTAGGCAAAAAAGTGATCAAGAGGTGGTTCCCCCCAAAAATTGAAATATTTTAATCTGTTTTTAAAAACCCACCATTTTTTATTATTTAGGACTTATCTGTCTTGATGCTCAAAATAAGCTGATATAGGCAGAGATGAAATCACATACATGTACTAAAATTCCTTAAAACCAGATTAATAATGCCACAATTACAAGAGACTGACAGAGAGATGTGGAGGGTTTCTGAAGGTAACAAAACCCTAGTAGCTGCTGGCACTTTGGAATGACCCTTTGCATGTTCCCAATGGACATTAATAACTTACTGTCTTATACCAAAGCAGTTGCTCATTTTAGAGCTGCCAAGTACCAAACTGCAGACATATCATTTCCTTGGACAAATAAACAGGAATTAGGTTGTTGTGTCACATAAGGTGCTTGTAAAAGAGTGTGTGGAGCCTGA
Source organism: Corapipo altera (assembly GCF_003945725.1). NCBI lineage: Eukaryota > Metazoa > Chordata > Aves > Passeriformes > Pipridae > Corapipo > Corapipo altera. Next base: position 4,643,668 of record NW_020884892.1, read on the forward strand.
GGAAAAATGAGTCAATCAGTCCCTCTGGAAAGAGAAGCACAGCTGGAAGGAGAGTGAGCCTGCAGATATAGCCAACAAACCAGACAAATACATGACAGCATGAACAGCATCTCTACTCTAGATTACAGACATTTGATTTTATGGCCCCAGTGTTTCCCAGCCCAGCACATCCTTTTATGAGAGTTTCCTCTGCCTTTTATCATGTTGAACCAAAAGTGTTTGTTGTTTTGTTTTTGATTTTTGGGGGGGGTTTTTGTTTGTTTGTTTGTTTATTTGTTTGAATTAAAGATTTTTCTTCTGCCTTGCAACAGCTGGTGCCATCTCTACCAGTCAGGGGAGAAGCACTGTGCTGGAGTAAAACCAGGATAGAAGTGGGGAGTAAGGCCCTTAAACACAGGGACAGGCAAAGTCATGTCAACACAGTTTGGACTGAAGGAAAAGTCTGTGTATTCAGAGTGTTAGTGATTAGCTGCTAGGACAGATGAACCAAGGCTGTGAGCCCAAATGCTGTCTGCCAGCAAGTCTTTTCACTGAGAATGGCTTCCTTTCTGTCTTCTTAACCAAAATAACACAAAGGATTCTGGAAAGTTTGCACACCAGTTTCTGCATTATGCCACAAAATCAGGGCAGATGATCCTGATGGACCCTCAGAGATTTTCTTGTGTTCCCCCCATTATGTTCAATCAACCCGACCTCTCATGTCGTTTGGATCAAGGATTTCACTGTGGAGATTTTCCAGCACCAGCCCTATCCCTTCTGATCTCCACATTGATGCCTCTCACTCTCCCAGGCTGACACACGGAGACAGCTGGTGCTTGGAACAGAGTAATCCAGATCTCCCCACTCCCACACCCCTGCTGTGGTGCTGCCTTTGCTGTCCCTCATACAGAGCAGAGCCATAGGCAGCAGAGCTAATGCACGGATCAGCTCTTCTGGCTCCAGGGAGTTGGTGGTTCCTCTTTGGCTGCACAGGCTTGGAAAAGACAGGGAGAATTTTTCACGATGAATAATTTAAAATGAGCCTTTTTGACCTCATTTTCTATATGCATCTCCTAGCAGAAAGTTGAAGCTAAAGTCATTTGTCACGGCTGAGTGTAAATCCAAGGGGAGCAGATGGGGGTTTCCCTGCCACGTAGCCGTGCAGGCAATGTGTGCATCAAAATGGACTGTCTGGAATGAGGCAGGAAAAACCTCCACAAAGGAAAATGGAGCTGCACTTAAATTTTTCAGAATCAACCCTCTGAGTTTAGTGGTGGGGCTTTGTTCTCCTGTGAACCTAGTCCAGGTTTTGGTCACTTGGAGGCAATGTCTTCCTCAATTAATTCAACCTCTTCACTTATTTTTTACACTCTGAAAAAAATTGCTGTCCAGTAAACTGTTTTTCTTTCTGAGATCTGCTGGTAATGGCTTTGTGGCATACTGTGAAAAGGGTTGAGGAGGTTTCTGGGGCTTAGTAAGAGTGTGGAAGATTCTCTGTCATTTGAAATCTTTACACGCAGTTTAGTGTCTCCTCATGTTGTAGTAGTGCTTTTATGAACTTGATGAAGAAATTATTATCATATTGTTAACAATCCTTTACCAGTGGGTTCCTAATGATGATAGAATAGCCTTCTATTTTCCAGGGAAGCCCCAGTTATCTTCTTTCAGCTTTCATTACTGTGCATAACTGCACAGCCTGCCAAAGAGCAGTATCGATTCCTGCGCATTGAGCAGATCAGGGCTGGGTTTGTTGTGCAAATAACAGCTCAGCAGCAGCACTGCAGACAGAGGAGCAAAATGAGACAACACTCTGTCTCAGGCATTTGAATCTGTGCATTCTGCCTGGTGTTTGTGATGCAGTGTGACGAGCTGCCTTGGTCTCGATGCACGTTTTCCGTACGAGTTTGATGCACTATGGGGACTTCTGGCTGTCAGCTGCAGGAGGCAGCTCCCGATGGAGCCTGCCCTTGGAAAGGCTGACATGAGTCCTTAAAAATAAATTATTTAGACAGCCTCACAAACGTCTTTGAGCCAAAGCTAAAGATACATCTGCTTGTGATAGGCAGCCATGAATCTGTGACGAGAGCAGAGGGGTTTCCCTGTGACACAGGCCAGCCTGTTGCTCGCTGCTGCAATGCTGCGCAATGGAAAGAACAGCAATGGGAAGAAAGGGAATGCTCTCCCCATAGGAGGGGTTTGCTTTTACAATAGGCTATATCACAACATGATCTTCAGCTGAATCAAAATGTTACACAACCAGACATGGGTTTTGCTGAGATTCTGGCTGATCAAGCAGAGGACCGGTCTGGTGTGGTTGGTACTGGGAGCTGTCACTTGTGCCACTCCTAATGCAGTTTGCACATACAGTTGATGTCTTTTAATCTGAAAACAGGCTCTAGTGGGGTTTGCAGCAGTTTAAGCCTTGCCCCAAGCCAATGCAGATGACTGCATTATGGATTTTTCACCAATGTGGTCACATTGTAGGGAGTTTCCTTGATGCAAACACCTAATGCCTTAGGCAAATCCTTTAGCATCCCTTTCTTTTTTAGCTATCAGATTGACAAGGTGCTGCCTGTCTGCCATGGATGAGGAACAATGCCTTATCATTTCAGCTTTAGCTTCCAAGTAACACGGGGTTAGAAGGAGAATTTCCTTGAGGTTGGATTCCCCTGTTCTGAGTAACTGTGAGATTTTTTGTACCTTCCTCTGAACTCTCCTGTGGGAAATGAGATGCTGTAACTACGGAGACCTAAGGCTGAGCTGAACTGGCAGTTCCTCCCCTCCTGCTGGTGTGGGATTAATTAATATTTTTATGCTACGTGCAATCATGAAATGGTAAAGCAAAATGTGATGGTTAAGTGGTTCATCACTATGCTTGTTTTAAAGCGTATTTCTTGGTGCAAAACCTCTTTTTTTACTGCTCAGTGCTGTATTGTGCAGGGCTATGAAGCCTGTCTGGGGGACTTCTAGTAGTACTAGTAATAATAATGATAATAATAATTTCTAGCTCGTATATAACCCTCCTTTGCAAGGTTTCCCAAAGTGCTTTTCCAAGGAGAATAATGTGTTAACAGAAAATTATTTTCTTTGGGTCCTTTGAAGCTCATATGATGCAGGTAGGAGTGGAAGTGGAATTTTCAGGTTTGTATCCTTGCAGGCACCACCTCTCAGGATATCGGCTACTGTAGGTTAACTCTAGAAATTGAAATGAGGTATCTGAATTGCTTGTACAGTAGGTTTGGGCCATTTGAGTAGACTCCAGTTTGAAACTGGGGAAAATGATTATAGATGCCTCACCTGTAGGATTACGGCTTTTGGGAAAAGAGCAGAAGCCTTTCTTATGTCTCTTTGCACATCTCACTCTCTGTGCCCCAGTTTCCTTATTGCACAGGTACTTCCATAACTTGAGTAATTAACATCCTGGGTGGGAGGCATTAAGTAGAACAATAATGCCTGACTCAGTTTAACACTGAGTGTCAGGAAATGGTGTATTTTTATTGGGAAATAAGAAATTCTTAGTCACAGTCTTAAATAGGATTAACTATGAGGCCACATCCCCACCAGTGTAACGACCCAGGGTTTAGCCCTGCCAGTGCTCCTGGACTGAAAAGGGCAGTAGATTTCAGGAATATTTTCAGACTAACAAAATATCAGAGGAAGAATAAGGCCTAATCCTCATTCCAGAGATAGAAGCTTTAACACAAAGTACCTTCAGAGCCAAGGCCCTGAGTGAAATAGCTCCATTCCTTGAGGTTTGAAAAAGGCACTTTACCCAAAAACTACTGGGAACCTTGAAACTACGAGTGTCATGGAAAAATTGCCTACATAATTTCTAGAGATGCCCCCTCCTAAGGGCTTGGATGGTCAACTGTGAGCTTCCAAAATGCACCTCATTTTGTTTTAATTTTAAAAGAGAAATCATCAGTTTCATTTGGGGACATGACAGTTTTTCATTCGTTGTGGCCCAACAGAGATACATTGCTGGTGTGTGCTACAGGAAAAGAGGGTGGGAAAAGGAGCATCAGGCAAGGGAAGAGGGGGCACATATGGGCAAGTACAAGAGGAGCACTTGGACCCAGACTGGTGGCCCATACCTCACAGAGACTCTTACAATAGCCTAGTCTGGCCCAAAGGAGGACTGCCTGAGCCGATGGCTCTCTGGAAGAGAATCAGGACTTCTGGACACAAATCAAAGTTAAACAGGAGGTTAATCTCCTGGAGAATTGTAATGCTGAAAGGAAATAGTACTGAATTGTCTATGCTGGGACTGAAATACAGAAATACAGATATTATTCTGGGTACATTTTGAGAAGAACATATTAATTCAACTTTCAGTCATATTTTCTTGTTTTCGCTTTTAAATATCAAATGCTATGTTCAAGCCTGCACAGTGAATTTTTTAGGTGAGAGGCAGTATGCATGGAACTGGACCCACCCTTTAATTCTGAGGTTCATCTGCCAGGGCCGAGCGAGCTTGGACGGTGGCAGCGAGGTCCTCAGGAGGTAGGTTTAATTAGAGTGACCTTCTCTTAGATGGATGGCCTTACAGGGCTAAGCGAGCTCCATCTGCCCAGGTTTGGAATTAGAGTTGTACTTCTCTTAGGATGACTAGCAGAAGGCTAACGAGCTCATCCTGCCCATGGATATATTTATCTGACCCTTCGGTTTTGACCTGTCTGGCATGGGAGACCCTACCAAAGGCATGTACCATCGCCAGCGTAGCTCACAACCGCACAGGGGTACACAGGCTTCTTTCCCACTAAAACGGTTAGGGCAAGCCTTTCACTCCCTACTTTTCTGCCACCCAACTATACTCAATGCCAGGGAAATACCCAGGAACATCTCTTTGTCCTGACCACCCATACAGGATGCAATAAATAAATCCAAAACAAACCGAACCTGGGCAGTAGCTACAGGTGAGCCAAAAGCAGACCGTTCTGGCCCCCGCTCCCACTCGGGGCTCGGGTACTTCCCATGGCCCCAGCCTGGACGAAACGCCCCAACCCCCCAAAAGAACCCACTATCCACCCTGACCTTATCCTCCCCCACCATGTTACCACAGATCCTCCCCTGTGCCATTCACCTGCGACATTCCATATAGGGCTGCCCCGCCTGCCCTCCCGCTGGTCCGAGGACCCCCACGGCCCGTTCAACACCCCTCCCCTCCCCCAAACCGGACTGGCAAACCTCTGTGTGCTCCGAAGCTCCTGCTCTCCTCTCCCACAAGGGTGCAATCCCCACCGGCGTGCCCGGTTGCGCGGTACGCCCGGTGAAATGCTGTGTACATGGCTTGCAAATACATCATGAGTCAGCATTACCCATAGATATGTTGCAGAATTCATATGGAGCTCCCAGGTTTTTAAGAGCTCTTGGTTCTTCCTTGAGTAGTGCATTCTGGGGAGATAGATTTCCTGTCTGTTCACAGTTATTTTCAAAACCATTTGGTTTTGATCTTTTGAGGAACAGGGAATGTACATTTGAGAAGGGTTTTATTTTGTTATCCCAAATCTTCGTTCGCGAAGACCAGCCATGAATTTTGTTATGTTTTTGTTTGTTTGACTTTGCTTTTTGTATTAGGTTATTCTGCAATCTTTCTTTATGCATTATTAAAACAGATAATGAGATACAATTCGTGCTCTAGGGAATTTTCTGTCCTTGCAAACAAAGACTTTACATCCAAAGAAACTACAATTAACAAGACAGACAAATGGTGGAAGGAGAACATTATTGCCTCCAGTCTTGAGGTGGGGAGTGAATTACAAGGAGATTAAAGTTTTAGGTCAGCAAAACTGTTAAATGCATGCAACGTGTGTCTAGATCTCGCCCACAAAGGAAATGGGGATGTCTTTAAGTCCTACTGACCTTGTGTGGCTTCTTAAAAGAGCCATGGAATCCAAATAACTCAAACAGTCAGACATGAATTTGTTAGTTAAAGAGATGCTTTTGGACATTTGAATTTTAATATGTAGCCTACAATTAAACTCACACTGGAGCTGGGACTAGACTGGGTAAAAGACACTCAGGCAGGGATTAGATGGAAGTTGATGGAAGATTTCAAGTTCTGATGCTATTTCAGATAGTGACCTTGTAAGTGCTTCTTCTAGGACCTCATATTTTCCAGGCTCATCTGCCAATAAAACTGACAATTGCCCATCTGAGAAATGTTTTTATACTGATCTAACACTTCCTGTTACTCCTTTGTCCATGGAAGGATGCATTTTCATACTTTTGAGATTTGATTGATTGTGACTTTAAAATCACTATTGATACAGGTAGATAGTCCCCTTTTCAGAATGAAATAATCTCTTGTAGACTCTTCAAGCACATAAAGTGTAGGTCAGGCTTACTGATCTCTTCACTTTGTCAATCCTAAATATGTATTCTATCTACTTTCCTCTTCCAATGCCGTTAAATCTCCCTGAACATGGCTTAAAAAAATGGTGGATTATTGGTTTTTTGTTTCCATCAAATGGCAAAGTTTCTTCTGGATGTTTTCTTCTCTTGCAGAGTCTACATTGGATTTTGCCTTTGTTGTTAGGTCTGTAGACTTATTTTTGAAGCTTTTATCTCCTATGCAGAGGACATATCAGCTGCACAGTCTCTGCTGTGGCACTGGCTGAGTCATTCCTGTATTCACAAATAGTCTCAGTCCTGCTGTGCATTGATAATATCTGTGCTCATTGATGACCATTGCTGGAGCCCCTGGATCTTTCTCCTACTGGTGTTCTCTCGCTTCCCTTTCAGTCACTGTATGATATGTCTGAAATTTCCTCTCCCTGTGCTTTGGGGTCTGAGCTCTGAAGGATTTTCTTCTTCAGGGGATGGTACTGCAGTGGTCTCTGTGTGGGACCCATGTCTAGCCAGATGATGGGAGAGTGTTGACACCTCTAAGCTGTCACTGGTGGTGATGTTGAAGTGGGGAAAATGGTCCACCGTAGAGGCATCTCCTGAACATCAGGTCTTGCACATGCCATGCTTCTTTCCTGCCAAAAATACCACTTCTGTTGGGGCCTTTTCCCTTGCATGCCGGAGACAGATGGCAGGCAGATTGGCAAAGCACTTCTGCTTATGCTGTGGTATTTAGGGGCATGAGAGAGGTCATAACCATGCACTGCAAGTGTGTAAGGTGCAGGCATTGGTTGGAAAGGAGGAAGCAGTTGTGTGAGCCCTGCACTCATGGTTTGACCTATAATGGGTCTGGGGGTGCTGTGGGACAAAAACGTTTCATTTTCTGCTCGACCCCTCAGACCTGTGGCATAAATGAGACCTCACCCAGCACAATAGTGCCCTGCTCATGCAAATATCCCTTACAGTCCCTTCAGGGCTCAGTTTGAGTGATGCAGTCCTTGCTTGAGTTCCACAGTGGTGCATCCCTTGTTGTTGCCACCTCTGCTACTCTTGGTTAAAGTCTTGCTGCCAGTGACGGTTCCCAAATCTTGTTAGCCCAGAGAAATAAGCTCCTGTGGATATTGCCTCAGGAGAAACAGTCCAACAATCTTCCTGGCTTTACCATCTGAATATCTATCCTTCACCTTGATTTTTTACCCTATCGTGCAGCTTGAAACCTTCCATCATAGTGTGTGGCTTGGGCTTGTAGCCACTTCTTTAAGATCTTCTATAGTTTTCACAGGCTTTTATCTCCTCCTTTCTGGAACTATAATCAATTCCTGAAGATGGAGTAAGTAAGTGAAGAAAGTTAATTTCAGTGTGTCCTTCCCAATAACCTCTTTTGCAAGAAAATAGCTCAGATATTGTCATTAATCATTCTTTTACGCAATCACTCTGCCAGCCGACTTTCTTCTGTTTTCCCGGTCAACAAAATTATAATAGGACTGCTCAGTTGACCAAAGGGCTATTTTGCTTCAGACTGGGGCGAGGTGTGGAGGGCAGGGGCAGGGAGGGGGTTTGCCTTGTCACTGTATCACAGCTAAGTTGTCTTGAGCAGGATGATGAAGGGGATGATTAAAGCTCCTCCATCCTGCAGTACTCCAGTGAATGCTGTTTGCTTGATAATGAGACACCTGAAGAAATATTTGATACTCTTGGAGGATTTGATAGAATCATAGAATAGTTTGGGTTGGAAGTGACCTTAGAGATCACCTACTTCCAATCCCCCTGCCATGGGCAGGGACACCTTCCACTGTAGAATATCCTGGGTGGGGAGAGACACACAAAGGTCATCAAAGCCAACTCCTGACTCCACACAGGGGAGCCTAAAAGTTAAACCATATATCTAAGAGTATTGTCCAAATGCTTCCTGAGCACTGACAGGCTTGGAGCCGTGACCACCTCCCTAGGGAATTTGTTCCAATGCTTGACCACCACCTCATCTCAGCTCATACTTCAGAAGAACTGTGTGAGAATCGAAACAGACATTGTTTTGAATTTTACATTGCCAGCCACAGTGACAAAAAGGTTTCATAGGTCTGCGTTGGGAGAAAACAAAGAAAGAAATGCACAGGCAGGGCTGCTTCATTTTTCCATGTAATTTTTAAATGCCATCAAAGAGCTAACTAAGATAATTAGATGCTGGCAGCTTTTTCGTAATGAAGCTTTTTGGTTACTTTTTTCCCAGAAATAAACACTTTTGGTTTGCTAAGGTATCCCAATTTAGGTAAGTACAATTGCTAATTTCACCCACAGTTAAATTGTATGTATGACAGGGCATCTTGCAGTTACTCTACAAAGGACAAAACTCTTTATCCAAATTTCTCCTACTCCTTGTCCCCCACTAGGTTTTCACTCTTTCAGTATTAGAGGTGCCTTCACCTGTTTGGTCACTTTCTTCCTCATCAGTGTTTCAACAATGATCAACCCAAATTCAGATCAGGTTGCTCAACACACTATCCAACCTGGCCTTGAACACTTGCAGGGATGGAATTTCCTTCTCCAGCTGAAGGGACACTATTGCAATTAGTGATACTAACTTTGGGTAAACTGGATGTAAAGTGTGAAGAGAGCTGGGACAGAGCAGAGTACTTGCACAGAGCATGTGAGGCCAGGGGAGCTGGCTGTAAATAGGCAGCTTTTTGTTATTTTGCCAAGCGCAAGCACAGAGGTTTGTTTTCTCTCACTTATTTACATAATTCCAGCATGTATTTTGACAAATGCCTTTCCCTCTTCCCCTTATTTTAATTAACTTATTTGTGGGAAATGCGGAAGATTTCCCAGGGTGTTGTCAAATGACGTATGAACAGGATAACCTCTGTATCTCAGTTCTCCTGTTCCCATTTGAAGCTCCTTGCTGGTTTCCATTCAGCCACAGATACAATTAATTTTTAGCATCTGGCTGTAAATAGTGTTATGTGTGGCTGTGGCAGGGAGCCCAATTAACACAGCCTTGAGTATCTGCTAGTTTGCTTTCTGGACCCATTTCTATTTTGTGTTAGAAGGCTTAAAGCTTAGAGGAAAGAGAGGCGAAAATGAAATTTTAAATACAGTATTGTCTCATTTAATATTAATTTGGTGAATACAGTATGATAAATACTCTTGAATTCATTAAACAACTCTTTCTCTCTCAGTTATACAGTGGTGGTAATTACATGTGCAGAATGTAGTGAAATACTTCCTCCAGTGAATTACTTTCAGAGTCATTTGCTGGGAATTCTTAGTCAATCAATAGATAACAAGGAGAATAGGATCCTGACTGTAGAAGTAGGAGAATATTAAGGAGGCAGAGCAGCTTAATTTGGTGGGCACTGTACTGTGTCCAACTTTAAAAGAGGTTGTTGAAAAAAACAGGTTTTGGCAAAGTGTAGCAAGCCATATTGGAGGTTTTCAGGATGTCTTTTTGAGAAAGACACCTCAGATGGAAATATTTAATTTATCCAGGAAAAGATTTTATTAAGCTCTTAATATTAAAGAGTAGTTTGTGGAAAACTACATGGGGAAGATATTGCTGAGACTTGACTGCTGTGGCAGAAAAAGCAAAAATGAGCCTGTGATTAGAAACTGAGTCGACTTCTATGAAAAAAAGACACAGTACAGCTATTTTCTAATGAAAAATGTGATACTGGTAGGTTGTCCACTGGTTTTAAAGTTGGTTTAAAAGTATTTTTCTTCCACAATGATATGCATAATGTCAAATAGACACTGGTGATTGAAGCCAGCTCTGTGGTGAGGAGCCTGTGTGATGCAGGAGGTCAGAACACCCTACATGGCCTTGTGGCTCCTTCAAGGCTTAAAAATTTCATGTATCTAAGATAAAACCTTGTTTCTTCCAGAAGGTGTGTTATAACAGACCAAGATAACATTTTTGTTTGTGGTGCCCTCAAGAGAACATCTGTGGAAAGAGAAACTTCCCTTTTCCTACTTTATATGTTTTCCTGAATGAATCACACAGGTTTTGTGCTATAGTGTCTCCACTTCAACCACTTAAACCCCACCACTCTGTGGGGAAAAGGACATTCTTCTTGGCATACTTGTTTTGTGCTATTTTGGTTGCGTTAGCTCCTGTTTTCCAAGACTGAGGCACAAACATAAGGATCAAAAAAAGGGTGGGATTCAGTTTAAATTTAAGACACTTGAGTGGAGATGCCTATTTTTGTCAGTAGTTGTGTGGGGCTCAATTGCAATGCCTCTGTGTGGGCATATCAGAGTATGAGACATTCCCATAGAGTGGGCAGGTGTAGGTTTTGGGATTGATGCAGGACTTCCAGGAAACCCAAAGCCTCTGGACTGGCCAGATAGGACACCAAGGCAGCTTGAAGGGCATTAAATGACTAGAAGTGAATACAGCTTAGTCAGTGAAATCCAGAGTGTGACTCAGCTCAGCCCCCAGAAGGAGTCTACTGACCTTAGGAAAGGGCAGGGAGTGGGTTTGCTCAGCTTCTGATCTTCTGTGTGTGATTATATGATCCATGGATTTGTGTCATTCATGTACATACATGGACTTTAATCCTGGGGTTGTTGGGCCCAGGGAGGAGGGGGTGATGAAGCCAGGAAACGTGTGGGATCCCTTTCAGCTGTGGGTCATCATCAAAAAGCTGGAGTTGGAAAGGGCAGTTCAGTACTCTGACTTTTCCAGCCCCAAAACTTCTAAGGGTCCATGACAGGAAAACACAGGTTGTCCACTTTTCAACCCTTCTCAAATATTATGCAAATATTCAAATAGATTCAATTATCATAAACAGGATTGCTATTCCAATAGTCCCACTAACTTTTCTGAGGATGCTTTTCAGTATCTGGATCCAAAGGGCTCCAAGAAAATTCCTGCTGCTCAAAGTAAGGTCCTAGCACAGTAAACTATGTCAGGACCATGATAAGGGCTCAGAAGGCGCCTCTCAGGCTTTGAGGAGTCAGGTGCCAAGTGCACGAACATCACAAGATTTCCAAAAGTCAGGAGATAACAAAACGTATGGCTTTTCTTTACCAGTCTCTTTGAGCCACCAGGCTGCTCTGGCTCCCTGTTTTCAAGAAGCTGTGACATAAGCAGCACAGTGCAGATTAATCTCAGAACAAGGTTCATCCCCATATATTTTCCTTGCAATCAGAAATTATAAAGCGTAATGGAAGCTGCTAATGTCACATCTTTGGCATGGGTAAGAAACTGCCTGTGCTGCAGGATCAGACTCTTTAATTGCAATTTTAAGTCACAGAGACATTTTTTCCCTTTTGGACATGTATTGCCTTTACAGCATGACCCTGAATACTCTCTGTTAAATTTTGTGACACTCACAGACCTAGTGGAGATACATCTGAAATGAGCAATTTTCACACAGCAGAAGGGATGTTTCATGGAGCATTTAATAGTGAAGGTCATTCTAGGAATCAAATCTGGTTTGAACCTTTCTGAGCTATAGGTGAAAACAGCAGCTTTCTGTACACTGCTTGCAGAGAAGTGGTCCATGCAGGAATAAAATAGTCTTACTGCAACATCTGCCACACTCCCCATTCAGTGTTTGAAAGCTTCTCATCAGAGATTGAGAGTTGAGCCTTTTCTGGGTGACACTTCTTGGGAGAGGGGGTAGAGGCATCCTTAAACACAACTGAGCATCAGCAGTAGTGTTATGAGAAAAATAAAAGAAGTTTAAATTACAAATTGTTTTGTATGTTCTGAGACTGTTAAATTCTCCATCATCTACTTCTCTGCCAGTTGCTAATTCTTTTTCTAGGCTTGTTATTCCTTGGTCAGTTAATAAAGTTCATTTACCTGAGCAAAAAAGCCTACATAATCCTCACTAGTCTTATACCAGATGATGTCAGCAGCTGAGCTGAAGCAAAAAACAACCAAAAACTTGTTCTTTATGACAAGTTTCATGTTTTTGTGTACTTGTCAATAATTGGAACTCGGAATAAAAATTATATTCTTGGGTTTCTGGTTGTTTTGGTTTTGGTTTTGTGTTTGGGGTTTGTTTGTTTGTTTGTTTGTTGTTGTTGTTGTTGTTTTTTTTTTTACTATTTGGAAGTGTTCAGGGACATTTTGAATGGAAAACACCAAAACAAGCACTATCAAGTTCTTGAACCAAACGGAAGAAGATGGTTGACTCCTCATTGAGCGTTTCAGATACTGATTTGCAAATGTTTTTTAGTTGGAACTGATGTTCTCGAATTTAAATTTCTTTGGATCACTTGAGGGAAGTACATTTGAGGGAAGCATAAAATGCTACCACATCAGTCTTATTTTGCTTGTGTCAGTGTTCTCAAAGCAAAAGTTGTGTCTTAAATTTCCTCTTAAGACCTTAAAAGCAGATCATGAAGAGTCCAATAAGTCCCCAGCTGAGATGCCTCAAAGATAACCAAACCACAGATGAAAGTAAAGTTGCCAGCTGATACATCACCACTGCTACTGGGTTTCAAGCTGTGGTCAAAAACTCTAAAATTTGATCTTTGTGTGAAAAAAAAAGAAAATAACTGAAACACCTTGGCTGTGCTTTTTTTGCTGGCAGGAGGGAAACTTTCCCAATGTGAACCAGTCCACTGATGCATTATTTCCATGTGGCTTGAGAGAGCCTGACAGAGATGTGCAGAGTGGAATGATTGCATTTACCTCTGAGTTTTTGCTCCCATGCACTTTCATATCAATTACCTATGTCGACCTGTAATAATCAGCATCTAGTATCTTATTTTGGCATCCCCAAGTTCCTGCAGCTGAAAGAGTAGTACTAAATGTTGGGTTTGTGAGTGAAGAAGGAACCAGAGACCGGATGTAGAAGTTCTGCCCCGGAGAAGCAAGTCTCTAAGAGCTCCTCAGAGATCAAAGTTCAGCCAGTCTTAAGGGCTGCATCCAGACTGCTGTTCCAGGAAGTGATCCCCAGGGCATGAAGTGTGATACTAAGCTGTCTGACAATATAAATGTACTCAAAGTGTCCAACAGAACAAGAACATTTAATTTTTTGGCAGTATAAGCTGCATTTTGTATGTCAGTTGGGTGAAAGTAATGCCCGACCTCCCCCTCCAGTGCCTTCCTTTCCACTTCATCCAGTCATGAGTAGGACATTCAGCAGATGCAAACAACTGCCTACACACACATCGTGTTCAAGGTTTACAGTATAAAGGATTAACATATTTTAATAAATCAACAGATTAGACTTTTCTTCCCACCTCTTCCCAATCACTGACTCTTAGACCTAACAGTTAGCTATGAGGTGATGGAGATAAAAACTTTAGTTTACAAAATGCAGGACTATGTCTGAGGTGTTGCACAGGCACCTTTTTCCCCCTCTCCGTCTGAGCACCCTTCTCTCTTTATTGCCTGTGAAAATCCCCAAACATAAATACAAATAGAGATGATAAGAGTAAACAGAAGGCTCAACTAGAGTACAGTAGAGGCACATTGAAATCAAATAAAACCAAACAACTCTATTTTAAGTGAATCTCCTTCCACTGTATTATTTATCCCTTATTATCTAGGGAATGTTATTTCCCTGAATATTCTCCCATACTCTGCTAGAGCATGCCATGTGCCTCCCCATGTGGAAGACGGGTGCATAAGTGTAGAGGCACACCTTTGAAACATTAACACTCAGAAAATTATAGTGCAAAGGGATCCACATGGGAATGACTTTTAATTCATGAGTGGTGAGAAGGATGTTCTTTGAAGACTGGGTGCTGCACAAATTTGGCACAGGTTCATTCTTACGGAATATATTCTGTTCAGCTGAATGCTGATGTTTAAGTACTCACACAAAGTAGCCCTTAATGCAAACCTAGATGTCCTCAGGCTCATTAACAAAAAAAACCCAAAACACATAGTAAAATAATATCACCAGCCAAACACTGCAGCTGTACTTCACAGTTCAGTGCCCTTGACTTCAGCCTGGAAGAGCAGCTTTCAGAGTTCAGCTCTGCCAATGCCCTGCTGCTTTGCCCAGAGCGTGCCTTGGCTTCCCCCAGGCGTAGGTGGGATATGGAGCTTTCATTTCATGAATGCTTCAGGAAATGCTGATGGAAAGAGCACTGTGAGAGCCTACAGAGGAAGTCTTGGCCCACTGCAGGAAGGTGGGAGTTGTTTGCTCAGCCCAAGCTGACTGTGCAGCAGCCCTTGCTAATGCTCCCATCTCAGCAGGCTGCTCAGCTCGGGTTTGGGGCCATGCTGCTGCTACTCAGCTCCTATTTGCCTCAGGGTGAGCAGAACAATGTTGTACCTAGCTGGGCAATCTACTGACAAACCCACACCTGCGTTAGTTCACAGTCCTCTGCATGTTGCCTTTGCTTAGCATATTATGAATATACTGCATCCTACAAACAAACAAGTACAAGTTTATCTAAACTCTTCACTGAAAGGGTTGTCAAGCATTGGAATAGGATGCCCAGGGAAGGGATGGAATCACCATCCCTAGGAGTGTTCAAAAGATGCGTGGGTGTGACACTTAGGAACATGGTTTAATGGTGGACTTGGCAGTGTGCTGGATTAAGTGTTGGACTTGATGATCTTAGAAGTCTTTTCCAACCTTAATGATTCTACGATTTTCAGAGCAGGTAACTTCCATGAGTTACCTGACACTTCCAAACCCACAAGCAGATAACATTTTTCATGTATGTTACTGTTAGCTCTTCTGCAGTCCCTTTTTCTACTTGTTTTAAGGTGGTTGAGGACATGTCCTTCCTGAACCCAGCCCCATTTCTCTGCAAAGCTGGGTAGAGAATCACCTTTGACTGAAGTGGCAGCTGGAAGTGATGCTACCACTGTTAATTAATGAGCTGAGTCTTGACTACCTGAAAAGAAAGTCACACATTGTATTTTGGGGTAATTGCATCAGCAGGGGTGGTAGGAGCTGGCAGTGTCTGTGGACAGGGAGCGGGGATGCAGTGAGGTAGGAGTGAGGACATAGCCCTCTCAGTCTTGGTGCAAAATCCTCCTTAAGTCTCTGGTACCTTAAAACTTCAGATCTCAGCTGTTCTCCTGCCTCTTGGCAGGTATTAGGAGAAACAAGAGACTCAACAAACAGAGAAATCTGTTTTTTTAAAAAAAAAAAGTGCTGCACATCTGTATCCCCTAGTGACAGTAAGTGGACAGGTCCTTCTGTATCACATACAGGTGGGACTCGTACTGATGTCTGTCATTAATGCTAATTAGACACTACTGGCAAAATTTTAACCATTGTCCCCACTTGAAAATCTACCACCAGATCTTTTTCAATTTTCAGCAAAAACAACAAGCCATTTCAGAAAATGAAATCAGAAGATATTTTGTGCATTGTAAAAAGGGATACTACATCAAACTTTACAGCATCTTTATGACTGTGGGTTTAGCACTGGTAAGAAGCATTGCCTTTATGTCTGGGATATTTCATTTGCTGTTCCTGTAGAAGTTTCCATATGGGAGAAAATGAGTTTTGGAAAATTCTGGTGTCTTACAAGAAACTCATTGAAATTTGGCAGCTGACTTCTTCCCAGATTCTGTCAGCTCTGATTCTGCTTTGGATGGATGGTCTCTACTGGACTTGCCCAGAGACAGTTTCTTCCTAGGGTGTGTCAGGAGGCTGGAAGAGGAGGGTTGCCTTACTTTCTCCTCCTTGATGCCCCAGGGAGGAGGAGGGGCGGGTGTGCATGTGGGAGGAAATGGGACAGCACATCTGACTTGCAGAAGGGCTCATCGCTGCTAGCTGCAGCCAAAATCAGAGAGAGCTGTGCTGTGGACTGATAAAAACTTTGAGAATAGAAAAATGAAATATGGTGTCCTTATTCTGAGATGTCAAAAATTAAATTGTTCTTTTGATCCAGTCCTCCCGGCCTCGGTTCTTCCCTCAATAAAATAAATCCAGGACTGCTCTGATGTCACAGCAGATTTATGAAAAGAAATTTGTGCGTCTTTGTGGAGCTTGCAGGAATTTGTAGCATTGAGTGTGATAAAACCAACAGTCTTATTTTCCTAACAGTGTTTCGAAGTGTGCAGCAAGGTTATACACAGTGCAGATACAGGGTGCAGCTATGAGGAAATACTCTTCAGAGGTTTGCCTTGTCCTCTGGATTGCCTTGTGAAACCTGTAAAAATAATAATATATGTTCACCTATAATTAAAGGCTTCATCATAATGCATGAGCACAGGGGAGGCAAATGAAGGTTTATGCATGTTTATTAGGTTTATGCAATTATTGAATATCTGTCTAAATTACAGCATCTTGCTAATGCACCAAAGGTTCAGGCTAATGTAGGGAGTCATGGAAAAGGTCTGTAATATTGTTCAGTGCAGAAGTATTCTTAACCCCTACAACATGATTTTCTTTTCTTTACCAAGACCAGGTGTGTTTACTTAATTTTTCTATTTTCTGGATTCAGGAAAGGGAATGTGAAAATAATTATTAGTTTTTTTCTGCAGGGCAGAGACCACTAACTGCTTTGAATTTCTACGCTACATGACACCAGGGCCACCATTCTTGGTGACTCTTTGGTCTTACCCAATCAAACATAATAAATAATGTTTTGAGCTCCAGATTGCAGTGTGATTGTATGTTTATGCATATATATAAACTCATGTGCTTTAAAAAGCCCTGTGCTATAATTTATTGTGAAGTTCATCCATATTTGAACGAAAAATATCCTTGCTTTTTTTCTGTGGAAATTTCTAACAAACCTTTTCTCTGGACATCTGTACAAAATTTGATAGTGAGACCTTTCGAAAATGTCAGAAGCTGATATGTCTTCATATCAAATAAGGACCATTTGGATTTAATTTCTACTCTTGTGTGAAGACACAGTATTGGAGAAAAGAAAAAGAGATGAAATCTTGACTTCACATAAAATTAACTTTTCCACAGCTTTCAATGAAATGGGAATTTTGCCTTAAGTGTAGGAAAGCTGTAAACATTATACGTTTGTTTGCTGCATTTCACTGTCTTGTAAAGGTTCATACAGATATTTTTTAGCCTCACCTGTATGTTTTTTTACCTATGACTTCTGAAGTTGATGCTGTTACCCAAAAGCAGTATCTGCCTTCCACTTTTCATACACAGAAAGCTCTGTAAGGCTGAGATATGCCTGAAAGGATGAATTAAGAAGGAAAGATCCAAACACAGTGGAGGGAGCTGGGCAGTTGATTCCCTCTAACGATAATCCCCATCTGTACAGGGCACACTATAAAATCAGTGACTGCATTGCTGGACTCTCAGTGGATGCTGGAGAAGTCAGGCTGTGCTCCCAGTGTGAGTATGAAACACTACTGTTTTTCTGGACCATTTGAGAGCCCTGGGCAAGGTTATGTCAGCATAAATAGCTTTGTGTTTGTCTGCAGTGACCTTTCCTGAGCAATAAGAGGAAATCACGGTGCTGAACTCTCTCATTCAGTGTAGGTGAATTGGGTGCAAATGCTCTGACCTCACAAAAGCATCTATTTGCTGCTGCAGCAACTCAAATGCCCCATCCCTAGAAGTGTTCAAGGTCAGGTTGGATGGGCATTTGAGCAACCTGTTCTAGCGTAATGAATCCCTAACTATGGCTTGGGAAGTTGGAACTAGATGGTCTTTAAGGTCCCTTCCAACCCAAACCATTCTGTGATTCTATGAAATCCATCATGGGCATCTGTGCACAGTGCTTTCAGTCTCTGTCGAGTTCTTTTCCAAACCTGCCGACACGGAAACCTTAGAAAACCCTTGTGGGAAAAGGCAGTCATATGGACAAATTCTGGTGTGCCATAGTTTGCCATTCCCAATATAGCAACAAGACCCACAAAGAAAAAGATATGGATATTTGGGTTCATCTTTCCAGGGCATGTAAGGCACATAACATGTTTCATACATGTAATGGTATTACATTACCCTCTTTTCCTCTTTTCAAATTAGAGACAGGAAGAGCAGCCTGTGGCAAAGAGGAAAATGACCTTAGGATGCCTGGCAGTGCTGCTTGGATTCATGGCAATAGTGCCCAGTGACCTTTCTCAAGGGCAAAAACCTTATCCACTGGGCACTGTGTAAACAGAATAAAATATACAGCACAGTCTCTGCCCCAGGGAATCCGACAAGCCAAACATGACCAATAGTCAAAGCAGGTACCTGAAAGGTGAAGACAAAATGAGAAAATAAGATAAGCAGAACTTTTCTCAGACAGCTATCCTAGCTTATAGGCCATTTCATAGAGGTAATTTTAAGAGCTTTTATGTTATATTACTGGATGGTTGGTTTTTCTTAGTTGCAGGACATGCAAAAACATTGAGTGAAGTTTGTTCCAAAGGTTCCTTTACTTGGCTTAATAAACCATTAGAAAGATAAGAATTGTAACAATAACATAATTTTATTTTTTGAGTTCCAGAGGCCTAGAATCTAATAAGAGAGGAACACTGTTATTTATTTATGTTGGACCTTTGCTTCAAAGTAACTCCAACAAATAACAACAGACTAGAATAAAAGCAGAAGAAACATCCTGCAGGAAAATAAATTGATGATCTGGGCACAAATCATATTTATTAGAATTACTAGGGTTATGGACTTTGAGAAAATACAATATCAAAAGCAAATGTTCAGTCTGTGCAACTGTGGATGGTGGTCTCATTAGAGAGAGCCCGATCTTAAATTGTGCAAATAGGCTTGATACAGATAAGAATTGTTTTTTAGAAGCTAATTAAATGTATTAATGTTTCAACCATGAGATTATATTATGATGACAGTTTAGACAGTACGGTCTTCAAATGTCCACACATTCATAGCACTGTTATGTTTATTAGGGAATCATCCAGAAGATTATTAGGACATCAGTGATTTGGAAAAGAACTGAAATCAAAAAACCTCGTTGTCATTGAGTCTTCCATTGATTTTCTGAGTATAACTTATTTTGGGCCCCAGTCAGGATGTGGAGGCTCATAGGAGTAGTTGTGGTGTAGACAATATGACACTGTCACCAAAATCTCTGAAGTACAGTGGCTCAGAGCACTCTGTATTGTATGGACCCCAGCAGGATAGTGACTTCTACCAATCAAAAGAAGCTGTTTTTCTCCAAACCTGAAAATTTTTCAGTCCCAAAGTGCCAAAAATTGAGACTTGAGTTTTCAAATGAAAAATCAGATTTTTCTCAAATCTCTTTTGCTTGGTTTGAACACCCAATTTGACGTCAAAATGAGATGTTGACAGAAAACTGTTTACCAGCTGTATCTCAGTCTCAGTGGCAGGTAGTTCCTGTGAACAGATGTAAAGGCAGGAAACAGTAATGAGCAGATAATGAACTGTGGACTTCATGTGTTGTGCTGCCTGAAGGAATTCTTGCCAACTCTGTGCTCCTCTCCCTCTCCTGGATACCACACATATCCTGAGGCATGTTCCTATACACTGAGACCAGAGAGACAAATCACTTCTAAGGTATCAGACTTCACAGGTTCTGTTGAGCTCACTCTCTATAGTTTTTTAAAAAAAGATCTGATGAAATTGAAGTTTTATTTGCATTACCATATTATCCTCTTTTGCATTAATAAATTCAAGGAGTTCTTAGGATATGTGCATGGATGAGAATGCTTTATTGGTTGTTTTATTTCGATGAAAAAGATCCACTTGAACAGCAGCACAATATTTATTTTCTCACAGGGAGATTAATATAGCATAATATAGTAAAGGTTTTGTCACATTGCTATATTCGCTGCCACTGTAACCTGATTTGGGATAACATATAGAAGTACATCAGGGAACATCTAATTTTATAGTTTTTAAATTCAGTATAATATAAACTCAGCTCTGTTACTGAGATTTAAAGTCGTTGCAGGACAGAGGATTTTTGAACAAAGAACAAAGCCATTATTCATTATGCAGAGTTCCGGTCATGGTGTTTTTCTTCAGATTCATTACCTCTGTGTAATGCTGCCTTTGTTTGAGAAAGTTTCGGTTTTTCTCATGGTATGAATATAATTTCTCTGCAGTAGAGTCTTTTATCTTCTTTCTTTTTTTTAAAACCAAGATGTTTCAAAGAGATTTATTGACCACGTAGTGTGATATTGAGAGGTCAGAAGGAGGAACAGGAGATCTGAGTTGCAAACTGTTTGCATGTTTGAGACAAATCACACGTTATGGATGTGATTTCCAGGGTCAAAGGCAGTTCCACCATTTGCTATAAAAGCCCTTCATGTTACAACCAGACAGGGAGTGGCCATTAAATAGGTAGTTCCCAAACAATGAGCGGTAAATACTAATAACCTGTGGATTAACTCATTCTTGAAAGAAGTGCAGGCCAAACACCCTTTAAGCCTGACTAAAGACCAGTTTTTCAAAACGTATCAGAAGAACTAAACATTTAGGAATAAATACTAAATGCAGGAAGAGCAACAAGACCACTTCTGTTTGTGAGACCAAGGCTACGGAGCTCAGCAAAAGAAGTGGACACAGGTTCTGAAAACTTCAGCATATATTAGGTACAAAATACTTCTGCAAATCAATCACTTAGTTTCCTGTCTAGATCTGGATCAAATAATTTTGATAATTGTGGTACTGGTTTTGATTTCTTCTCTGGACCAAGGCCATGCTAGACCTCAAGAAGAAGCTATGGACCTTGCTCTCCACTCCTTAGCTGATCAGTAGCCCTCCTCTCATCCAGCAGTTGTTCATTTCTTCATTTCACCTTACCTGGAGGTATATTCTAACAACTTGTTTTTAAGTGGAACACAATGTTTTTCAATCTGCCTCGTCATTCATTTTATTGCAAAGGGAAAACTAATGACTCTGAGGAGAAATATGTGTGAGGGAATGTGGTGTTTTTTCTGACCTAACAAATAGCCAACAACTTCCTTTATTTATTTCTTTCTTGACTTGTGTGTCTTGCTAATGGGATGTAACATCAGAATTTGTTTTGCCTTTTGCTGGTACACCCACGTTCATTTTACATTGGGGTCCTCCTACATATTGCATGTTGTATGCTTCAGCATATATTAAGATATTGTCCCCTTTTAAGCAACTAATTAAGTGCACAGTGGCCTCTGGGCACCTGCGTTTGTAGAGTGGCTGAAAACAGAGACACAGGTTAGAGGCTCCAGGTTCTGTTATCAGAGATCGCTGAGAAACCACAGGCTGTGTCACCAGGTCCTCAACCTCCATCACACCCATGATCCTTCAGGTCAGAGAACAGACGTTGTGCAATATGCAGTGCAATGGGCATTTTCAAAATCAAAACATGGGAGTATGGAAGCTTACAAGTACCAAACCAGGAGAAAATGAAGTTTGTAATAAAAGCATGAATATAACTGTCTTTGGATATCTGCAAAGGAGGATCGGCCCTGTTTTGGTACTTGCCAGTTGGTGGAAAGCTTCAACAATGGTTTTAAAATAATTTTTTTCTATTATTATTAAGTACTTCTAAATGAAGTATCCTGGGACATGTTTTTTCCTTGAAGATACCAAAAGAAGGGAGAGAAATTTTGGTTCTACACTGGAAAAAGTAACCTGATACAGCTGATTGCACTATAAAGTCAGGAGTGCTTTGTCGACCAGCAGTTGTTCACTTACAAATGTGCCACCATGACTGTGAAGCTCATTATTTATGGATCAGATCATCCTCAGTGCAATCACACAGCACCTACAGGATGGACAAGGGATGAGACCCAGCCAACACGGGTTTAGGAAGGGCAGGTCCTATCTGACCAACCTGATCTCCTTTTATGATCAGGTGACCCTCCTGGTGGATGAGGGGAAGGCTGTAGATGTTTCTGCCTGGACTTCAGCAAAGCCTTTGACACCATCTCCCACAGCACACTCCTGAAAAAGCTGGCAGCCCACGGCTTGGACAGAGGCACCCCGTTCTGGATTAGGAACTGGCTGGAGGGCCGGGCCCAGAGAGTGGTGGTGAACGGCGCTGCATCCAGTTGGCAACCAGTCACTAGTGGTGTCCCCCAGGGATCAGTGTTGGGCCCAGTCCTGTTTAATATCTTTACTGATGATTTAGATGAGGGAATTGAGTGCACCATCAGCAAATTTGCAGATGACACCAAGCTGAGGGGGAGTGTCGATCAGCTGAAAGGCAGGAGGGCTCTGCAGAGGGACCTGGATAGGTTGGAGAGTTGGGCTGATTCCAATGGGATGAGGTTCTGGGTCCTGCACTTTGGCCACAACAACC
This sequence comes from Corapipo altera, assembly GCF_003945725.1. Taxonomy (NCBI): domain Eukaryota; kingdom Metazoa; phylum Chordata; class Aves; order Passeriformes; family Pipridae; genus Corapipo; species Corapipo altera. Next base: position 4,666,105 of record NW_020884892.1, read on the forward strand.
CCCTGCAGTACTACAGCCACTCTGGGGACAGAGTGGCTGGAGAGCAGCCAGGCAGAAAGGGACCTGGGAGTTTGGATTGACAGGAAGCTGAACATGAACCAGCAGTGTGCCCAGGTGGCCAAGAAGGCCAAGGGCATCCTGGCCTGGATCAGGAACAGTGTGGCCAACAGGTCCAAGGAAGTGATTCTTCCCTTGTACTCAGCACTGGTGAGGCCACACCTGGAGTGCTGTGTCCAGTTCTGGGCCCCTCAGTTCAGGAAGGATATTGAGGTGCTGGAGCAGGTCCAGAGGAGAGCAACTAGGCTGGGGAAGGGACTCAAGCACAAGTCCTATGAGGAGAGGCTGAAGGAGCTGGGGTTGTTCAGCCTGGAGAAGAGGAGGCTCAGGGGAGACCTCCTCACTCTCTACAACTCCCTGAAAGGAGGTTGTAGCCAGGTGGGGGTTGGTCTCTTCTCCCAGGCAACTATCAGCAAGACAAGAGAGCATGGTCTTAAGCTATGCCAGGGGAGGTTTAGGTTGGATATTAGGAAGAAGTTCTTTACAGAGGGGATAATCAGACATTGGAATGGGCTACCCAGGGAAGTGGTGGATTCTCCATCCTTGGAGGTTTTTAAGAAAAGACTGGATGTGACACTCAGTGCCATGGTCTAGCAACCGCAGCGGTGTTGGATCAAGGGTTGGACTTGATGATCTCGGAGGTCCCTTCCAACCCAGCTGATTCTATGATTCTATTTGGGAACTACCTGTTTAGTGGTCAGCCCCTCTCTGGTTTGCTGTTATGTCCATAAATACTAGTTGCAATAGAAAGGACTTCTGTAGCAAAAGGCAGAGCTGTGTTTGACACTGGAAATCACATTTGGGTGGTTGGTACAGATCAGCTTTTCTGAATGTTGTTTTGGTTGAGCCTGAAAGTAGCTGAAAGCTTGTTAAAAAAATTATTTTCAAAAAGCAAGCAGACAGCTGAAATCACTGCTGTGAATTCAGTGGGCTCTGGAAGGAAACTTTTGTTGTTGTGATTGATCTAAAGAGTTTAGAAAAGCATTTGCTTTCCAGTTTTCCCCCCTCATTTTATCAGGCGCTTCTATGTTTTCTCCTGTGATCCTGCCGTCTGTTTCCTCTTTTAGTTTCCTTTTCATCACTGGAAAAGAAAGGGTGAGACAAAGAGAAAAGACATTATGAGTAAAAAGAGACGTTATTAATTTAACATTTTGTTAGAAACCTTTTTGATTTCTAATGATGGTATTTTTTTTTAACACCCAAAGGAAATAGTTCATTTTTACCAACCTGTAGTGCACAGACTAGTGCTTTCAGCTTTTCCTGTGGAAAATAAATTGAGGCTCAACTACCCCATTAATATGCAAATGCACCTAACTAAATTCATAGTGCCTGACAGTAAAAAATGAAGGGACTCAAATCTCTCCAGACCAGTTCTGCAGCTGGTCTCAGTGCTGACTCCACTGACCAGTGATGCTGGGGACACCATTCAGCTCTCTGAGCCATCAGAGCTACGTAGGGGTATCCAACCCAGTCTCCAGCTGCCTGTCCAGAGGATGTGGCTCACTTAAAGGTCCTCAGGCGCTTCAGAGCGTCTAGATGGCACTATCAGCCTATATTTAGGCTGAGCCCCAGGGGTATGATTCAGCCTCAGAAGTGGACATTTGGATATCTACAGTGTGCTCTAGGTGTCTACACTCTCATACTGAATAGAGACTCAGGTCTGAATTTGTCTACCTACAAACATAGAGTGGTGTGTGAAATGCCCTTAGATGTCAGAAGCATCTCTGTGGGGCTGGCAGATACTAGAGTGGGTGAGCTGAATTACTTCATAATCATTTCGTAATGTTGCTTCCAGACAGACATCTCTGCTGTAGATGTTTCCATGGAGGATTCAGTCCGGAGCTGGCAACCCCCGGGGGGCATCCGAGCTCTCACACCCCACATGCTCAGCCAGGAACAGATGAGGAAGTACTCGTGGTGCACTTAGTGCAAACCAGACCCTGACTGTCCAGGTGGCAACTCGGTAAAGTGACAGTCTTGTCCCCTTGTTTAGCAGTCATTATTGAGAATTCACAAGGGAGAAGAGCCAGGATGGCACAGGACGGCACAGGATGGGCTCACTGTGTTGCATGGAAGGAACATCACTATTCCCTTTAACCTGGTGGCTTGTAACAGCCATGACTGGGTGACTCCCACTAGCTCTGACTACCTTCCAGCCCTGATGCTGATCTGAGTTAGGCAGGCAAATTATTCATAAAATTGATTTATAAGGGAAGAGGTCACAGGAAATCCTTTTACAACACAGTTCATCTTCTATATAACTAGGAGGCCAGGGCAAATTTTTGACACCTGCTCCTAGCCTACTTTTTGGAATGGTGAGTGGCTAAATCTGCATCATTCTCTGAAATTTACTGGAAGGCTGCTCTGAACAATGATCTACTTATTGAGATACTTACCTGACTCCCTGAACGGTATCAAGGCCAGTAGTTTCAGGACCGCTCTTTCTAGAAACTGGAATCCCTTTAGGTGAAAAGTAGAGAAAAGTTGATCTGTAAGTATCTCAGAAAATTATAATTATATTTGCAAGGTGAAAAAGAGTTACCTGGACATCCAGGTGACACAAAACCTTGACAAGCCATGTTATTTAACCATAGATCACAATTATTTTCTGTGTTTTATCATACAACAGGTAGGGAAACTGAGGTGTGGTACAGTTGCAGGTTTTCCATGGAGACTCACAAACATGAGAGGCTGACGTAAGCCTCACACGTGTATCTTTAAATCTGTGTCTCCTGCCCAGGAGTCAGGTTGAAGTGGGAGTGTGTTATGACTCTCTTCTCTAGTAAACTCTGAAATGCACCAAGGGAGTGTGTGCAGTTAATTACTGAATTTCAGTTTAAACTTCTCCAACTAAATCTCCTTAGTGAGAGTGCAGAAGCACTTCAGACTCGGAGCACTAATGAAAGGAAATGAATTCCTTTACTCAGTGAGTGAAATGAAGTGGACACTACCTCGTCTCTCCACTAAATTCTTGATGAGGAAGACTCAAGACTAATTTTCTAAGTTCTCAACTGTGAAATATTACACACTTAATATTTTTACAACATTGTAGCCCTCCCACACAGGGGAGGAATAGATAATGACCCTCCTTCTCACACTATTCCTGATTTACACCCATCTGAGATGAGAGACTCCAGAGGTTCATCATAAAAGTGCTGACCCAGCCACTCGTGGGGCTGTGATAAATATTGCATGAGATATCCACACATGCAGAAATCTTTTATAGAACATTAATCACTGCTAACTTAATGCTGTGGGATGTTTTACTATTTTGTAAGTACTAAATGATTCATTTAAAAAGCTGGTTTGCTCAGAACTTTGACCAAAACTTTTGGAAGGGTGAGAACACAGAGATTCAGGAGCAGCAAAATTTCACTTTGCCTGTGATGTTTCCTCTCTTTTTTTTCCTGTCCTTTTTTCCTTCCCATAAGCTTTCTCTGCATTTCCCACTCTAAGAAGTGTGGGTGAGCTCATGTAGCACTTAGAGCTACACAGTGTGAACACTCACCCTTTTAATTTATAATGCTGGACCTCAGGAACTCCAGCAGCACTTCTCATTTTCCATTAGTTGTGAATCTTTATTCTTCTTGGTGCTTTTTTCTTGCCCCAGGCTTAGATCGAGCCTTAGGCAATATTCGTCTGAGCAAATGCAAAGGCCTGACTCATCTTAGCAAAGGCAAGCATCTGCTCTGACATGTATGACACCCTGAACTTGTGGGTACACAACAAGCCTTTCTTCAGTTAGAAGGGAAACGTAGAAAGGAGCCTTCACCTTTTGTAGCCATCCCTGGCAAATACTGCTCAGATGACACTACGTGCTTGCAATTGAGAAATTCCACTTTTAGTTAGGCTACCCCACATCTGAGCTTCCCATCTAATCAATGAAGAGATACAGGTCTTTTGGGAATATTTCTCTCACCCTAAAATAGGGCAGAGAAACTGTGAAAGCTGTGATCTACGTGCACCTGCTTCTCTTCACGGTGTGTGAAAAAAAAAGCCAAAGCAATTTGCTCAGATGCAGACATTTATGGATAGAATGAGGTGATCTCATCCATCAGCATCAAGTTCAGCCACATGGACCATGTGAGATGCTCTAGGGCATTGTGGCTGTCCCCAGTTGCCCTCTCTGGAAGGGGCTGGTCCTGTCTTTCATATCAGCCAGTGCTGTGGATCCCTATTCCCTTGAACATCTTCAGTGGCACCTGACACCCATATGTGGGTAAATGAATTGAGTCGTTGGTATCATTCATTTGTACTCCTCCATGCACTTTGCAGGGTTTCTATTTGAAATAGGAAACTAATCCTCTTGTCCACATTTTAAGAACCTGTTTTTACAAGAGCCTGCTGCAAATACAGGAAATTAGAGTTGAAACTGAACTTCTGAACTGTGTTCTTCAAAAATATGGCTTCTTTTAACACTTACTGGCAAGCAGATCAACAGCTCATGCAGTCCAGTTGCAGACCAGTTGCAGACCAGTTGCAGAGCAGTTTATTTGCTTCAGACAGTTTGATTTCCTTGGCAAATGTGGAAACTGGTCTAGATTAGAAGGGTTTTGCCTGTGGCTGACTGGGCTTGTGATTGTACAGATAACAGATATTTTCAGCATCCTGTAGACCATGGCTGACCTTCATGTGCTTTTTCCTTGCCTTGGCTGACTCAGTTTATTTGCCTCACCCAGTTGGATTTCCTTGGCAGATGTGTAAACTTTTCCTTCCTTTCACTGCTGCCCCAGCAAGCAACATCTGGTGAGTTGTGAGCATCTGCCAGCTGTAGCTGCAGGCAGAGGTCTCTTCTGTCCACGTTTCATTGCACTCTCATGTTACAACTGAACACCTGTGTGGCATAAGACATTCAAGGATTTATGGAAAGCAGGACAATATTTGTGTGGAAAAATGGTTCTGGTTTCAGAATTCTTTTTAATTTTTAATATGAGAGCTTGAAACAGAGAATTTGGGTGTCTCATGTAGAGCATTTGAGTGGGGTTTTTCTTTTGTTCCAGAACACCCTTGCTAGCAAACTGTTTGCATAACTGAAACAACAGGAGTTTGTGACTGCACCACATTAGGAAACACACAGACCCGTAGGATGAACAGAACAGATGGAATATCTTGTATATTTTTATAAAATGATCACTGTATTTCACAATTTAGACTTGATTCTTCATACTGAGTGTAATTGGACCACAGAAAACCTGTGACACAGACCAGAATGCACTGATGTTGTCTTATTTGATGGTGAGTAAACTAAGTTTAAAGATAGCAATCACTCCAGCTAATTGAGAGATAAAAATACAGAGAACCTACACTGCATTTTAACAATGCTGGAAACTCTTTCTATTCCTTTTATTATGTCTTCCATTTTCCTGTCAATATATGTATTTTTTAATTCTTTTAATATCTAACTGCACAAAACCCTCATACATTAAGTTGCCTTAAAAGAAAAATAGCCTTGTAAACATTTTGCTGGAGGTTTCAAATGGTAATGAGCCAGAGCAAATTTCTTGCTGTGGTCAACCCACGCACCTCTGAGAAGTGTAAACAGCAAGAAGGAAGGGGAATTGTAGAGGATGGTACAGGGTGGTATAATTATCTGTAATGGGCTGGAACTGCTGAAGGGAAGGTATAGGCAAGTTGTGAGGGCATTGTTGTGAGCACTGGTATGATGGGGCTATGGAGAAGTTCTCTGGTTTACTTGAACTAATGTTTTTTTTGTTGCAATGGACAATAGAGAACCTTGTTAAAAGGCAAGGAATTGTCTATTAAGAAAAAGTCATGCAGCAACAGATTACTGTGTTTATAGAGTGGTTCTATCAATCCAGCTTTCTTTTTTGGTCCCATGCCTGCCATGTGGTAGTTGTGTGTCTGGCAACACAAAAATAGGAGAGCGAGAAGCTGGTTACCACCACTGAAATGGTTAATTTCTCTGTCTGCTGTCTTCCTCACTCTAAAATACTCTGAAGAGCAGGGTTCACTGATTATTTTAGCTCCTGAGGTCAAAATAGAAGTACTGTTGCTTGTACAATACAATATACATTGAATGTCCAGTAAATTCAGCTCTTCTAGGAAACCTTAGATTTACTGAAAGTATTCTCTGTGTTGTCCATACACTAGAGATCTGAGCTACCCATTAAAGGAGGAGCTATAGCTTAGAGCAATTTCATGCCAATTGAACTTGATGAGCAATCCTTCCCACATAAAAAACTGTAGCATCGTTGATCAACAGTACAATTTCTGTAAGGAAAGTTCTTGTTCTTTGAGATGTTTGGCTGTTATGAGGAGATAAGAAATCAAGAAGCCATCTAAATTTCATCTAGGTTTGTTAAATAAAGAGAATTTGTGGCTATTACTAGAGTAAAACAAGTGGTTATGCTTATGCAAAGTTATATAATATTGGAAAGGACATCTTCAATCTGAAGTCAGACTACACTGGAATTTAATTGCTAATGTAATTCTAGAAGAAATTAAAGCTATTACAGAAGTGATTTCCCACTCGGAGAAGTCTGTGGGAAGCCAGACTTCCCTGCCTCTCATCAGAACTAATGAAACCTTTCAGAGGGAATCTTCTCAGGTGATAGGATAATGATAGGAGAGGAGACCTGAAATTCTGCTTTCTGTTCTGTCTGGTTGAAGTCATGGTTCTGACCTCCAAGCTTTACTTTCTTAGCTAAAATTAAAGAACCACAAAAGGAGGGTTAAAATAACCCTTATCTACATGTGGGAACTGTGGGACCATGTCACAGGTGGTGTGACAGGACCTCGGGTTGATGTGGAACAAAAGAGGCCATGGTAGCAAATGCACAGCATCTCTCTCCCTCTCTTCTTGGGGTTAGCAATGATTATGTATGCAAAGTGGAGCAATTCCCACAGGAAGCTGGAGAGACCCGGTAGAGCCTGGCTGCTGAAGGGGCTTATAGTCCAATCTCTTTGTGCTGTTTCTTTCTGCCTTTTTAATTTTAATCAAATGTTTTGTTTCTGTTGAAATTGGTACAGGCATCCCTTAAAAATGGCTCCATTGTGAATGATTCTCATTTTCCTGCCAAAAGTCATTTTAGTGGGACATGCTGGAAAATCCTTTTGCTTGCTGGCAATCCCTCCTTGTGGAAGACCAGCTGTTCATCTTTGGTAGCAGAGTAGGTATTAATTCCTCAAAGGGAATACACTGCAAGGGCCAAGCCTGCCCAAATGCAAGCACAAAAGCCTAGGAAAGCCACTGGGAAGGAAGACAAAGATTTCAAGGTAAAGATGATTTTTGGCTGCAAGAGTGTCTGGCTTTGCCTAGGAAATGACTCATGACCTCTTGGCAGCGTGCATGGCAATATCTCCTCTTGGTAATCGACCTGTGGTGATTCTTTGGGCTTTTGCCGTTTCTCCTCAAAGTCAGGAGCTTCTGACTGACACCCAACTCACCCATTTCTCTAGAAGGGGCTGTGAGAAACACACCTGAGCAGACTGGCCTCACAGGGACGGAGATGGTTGATGTCTGTCAGGAAATCAGTCAATAGTGTACAAAACTGTGAGTACTGCAGACTTACTGGGAGAAGTTTTAGATACAGACATCATACAGGCACCAATAAGCTTATGACATCTAATGAGGCAATTTTCTCACCAGGGGCTGTTTCAGTCCTTTCATCTAGTATCTCTATTCCTGGTTACTCTTCATTTTCCTCTTCCCTCCCCTCTCTTTAGTCAAAATAACCAGACTTAATTTCTTTCCTTTAATATAGATAGTGCTTGTCTTGGGAAAAACCTATTTCATCTGTCTAGGTAATGAATCCTCTGTTAAGAACTATGGTATTTTTAGGAGTTGCTTGCATATATAATCATGCTTTGCATTGCCAGGTATTTTATAGCACACCAGATTTTCCAATGTTGTCAGACTCTTTTTATTTCTTTACTGATAAATAGGCATATATCTCACTGGCAGAGATGATAAGCTTAGCTGCAGGAGCTACAAGAGTAGAAATCAGAGACCAAACATGGCCTTTTTGTACCATTAGTCCTATTCTCCATCATTCTGCTAATGCTGGTAGAGAGGCTCTAGACTTACACAGGGGAATTTGAAGAATATAGATTCTAAATGTATAACAGACAATGGCAATAGCTACCCTACACTTAACTCAGTGAATGCTGGACTGCTTTGTTTCTGAGATGAATTAGCTGAACGAATAAATAGCTGTCTACCCCTATGGAAATAAACTCTAATATGCAATTAAAATGAAAGATTTCCCTTCTAAGGCTGTGGGGAGCTGTTAGATAAAATTATAGGAGGACCAGATGTGAAAAGTACCATTATTTAACATATTTTAAAACGAGGATAATTAAAAGAAGTGAAACATATAGAGTTTGTCTTTAAAGGGAAATGCATTTGTAAGCCCCCCTGCTAGCATCTGTATCATTAGGGAGAGTGTAAGGACTAGTTATTATATATGGCAGATAGATGACTAATTACAGAATACACACACACACACTTGGATTTCCTTAATATAATAATGAGAATTTATTAAGTAGTGGCAGGTAACAGCAAGATCAGTGCTGCAGTATTATTATTATTTATTTCTATTACAGTGCTGCACATAGGAAGGAAATTAAATGGGACTCCCCACTGTGCTGGGTGCTGCATGAGCACAAATTGGGTGATTGACTCCTGTGGTTTAAACTCCATTCTCTGTAGCCGTTTCCTGTGAGGATTAGAGTCCAGCTCTGACGATGTTGGAGCAGGTAGCCTTTTCACTTTAACTTGTGGGAATTAATTTTGCAATAGGTATGTCAAAGCTTTGACCAGTTGAGCACTAGCAGAGGGATCATGTAGAGCTGAGGATGTACAAGAAAGGGCAGAAGTGGAAGTTGCATTGGACAAGCAGAGTGGTAGCACAGGCAAATAAACTGAACTGAGTGAAGAGGTTGGATTATTGCAAGAATTGCTTATTTCAGAAGGAAAAAGGGAAACTTATAAATTCAAAATTTCCTGTGTGTGTCCCTGAGACGATGAAATATGTAGCATCGTGTCTCCATGGTGTAAGCAGTTCCTAATCCTCAACCATTTGTAGGGACAGGATATGTTTGTCCTCCTGGAAAAGAAAGAGATTAGAATGAAGACGAGCTGTGGTAGGCAGGAGACTCACATGGCTTTACCCGTCTCTGTCCTCTGCTTTTGGAGTACAAAGCCATGTTGTCCCTGGTCTGTGGAAAGCCCTGCAGCAGGCAGACTGAGAAGATACTTCAGAGGAGCCCCACTGGTTAATTCACATTCCCAGCTCCAGCTCTGTCCTATAATCCTTCTTCTGTCACCTGTGAAACAAGACAATGTGTAGAATCTCAGCTGTGAGGTCAGAAAAATACCAAGAGCCTTGTCTACAACTGAGACATCTGTCAAGGGGAAAAATTTTTGTTTGGATGATATTTCTTTACACTAGGAAGTCTTAAGTCTTTTGTAGTCATACTTATTTGCACCCTATTACATAGAGCAATAACTAAGAAAGAAGGTCAGGAACATTTAGATCATTTTTGTAACCAATATTTCTTTCTTCCCAGTGAACACTTTCAGCATTTATTACACCTGCATTTTGCTTATATAAGAGTCTTCATTATCAGAAAATATTTACAAGCTCAGGATCCTCTTCCCAATACTTACTTGAACTGGATGGAAAGAAAGAAGCTAAGAATAAGAAAGCTATATCCTGATCTTTTTCCAGAATATTTTCCCAGTTTTCTAAGACTTTTGGCTCAGTATTTTCTGGTTTCTTTTCTTTGTAAAACCCACCTGATTTCTCTCCCATTATCTAATGGATTCTACCTACAGTCACCTCTAAACATGGCATATAATGAAAGTTCTCATTTTTTCTTTGCCTTTTTTTAACAGGAACTTGCTTGGTTTATGTTATTTCTTTTTTTATTTGAAAAGACACCTGGAAGTTGTTCACCCTTTCGCTGTCTCCATCTGACTTTCGACATCACAGAGCTTTTTCACATCAGTTGCTTCATTTCCAGGCAAGCAAATGAAGTAGTTCCTCAAATGAAGACTAAAGGTGTACTTTGGGAGGATATATATATGCTATGCTGAAATGAACCATACTTGTTGGGGATGTTATAGATTTGCTTTGTCAGTAAGTGGAGTGTATATGTAATTGGTTTTACTTTTGAAAGTTTGTCTGCAGTAATCAATTTCTTTGGTCAGGAACCAGTATTGACTCCCTAAAATACCTGTGTGATCAGCATTGCCCAAAGATGCAGTGCTGTTCAATGGAAATGATTCAGTTGCCTAAACACTTATCTAGTGTGAGAAGCCCTGGGTTATCCAGGGTTATCTCCCTAACTACATAGGGTGGCAAAAATGAGATCTGAAGGGGACCTAGGCTTTTGGAATCCCCTCTGGACTTTCTCAAGGCCAGATTAGATAACCCAGGACATGTCAGGTGACATTTTCTACCTCCTTTTAGTCAAGTGATTCCACTCTACACCACTGAAAGCTAACCCTTCTGTATGAAGCTGCACACATGAGGAATTAGGTGCTGGCTTTTTGATACTTCAGCTTAAGAAAGTTATTGCTATTTCACTTGCAGACAATGATAATTTTTATCCTTATCTATATGAATAAAAAAGGAGCTCCAGATGTGCTTTAAGCAACTGTTTAACGAATCCACATTTGGTTAGCATTACTGGCATTTCTCTGGATGTTCTTGTATGGCTTTATTTGTATGTTCTAATTAAAATAACTTAGAAGCTTTTGGATGTCTTCTTTATTTATGAATTTTTTAATTAGAAAATTCAATAGTTAAGAACTTCAATAGTGAAGATACAGCCATTTCATCTCCTGCTGTGATCTTTTTATATGTCCTGAATTAATTGATATCAAGCAAAGTTAGAACTTGGATAAAAATGCCGTTAGGGATTAATCCTGGGTGTATTCTCAGGTCAGGCTGATGATTTAATATGTGTCAGCTGGATGAGACTGCTGAGTCTTGCATTTGTTCTTGTCTTGTGGTGCCAGGCATCCTTAACCTGGAGATACACACTCACTAAATACCCTGTGATGCATTTTCCAAAAGAGGAAGTTTTGGTTTGGATGGTCCAGCTCATTTCCAAAGGCCTTGTGGCATCTAAGTTACAGTCACACTTGTGTCAGTGGGGCGGTTGGGCCCTCATTCGTCACTTCCAGGGCCAAATCCTCTGGGGCCAAGGGAACTCTTCTGGCTGAAACGGACACACAGCCATCCAGTCTAGTTGGGTTCCACAGGTCTCTTCACAGGGGCCATAGTCAACTCCCTACAAATAAGTAATCATGTAAATCACCTGGATCCTTGGGAGAAGTTCTTTTTGAAACCACACATATGATGTCATTTTTTTACAGAAGATTCCTGTGCCCCAATCTGTAGTTGTTGGAACGAGAAGCTGCTTGCAGCAGTGATTTGGACACTTGGATGAGTGAACCTTATGAATAGTTCTCTCCCTGTTGCAGTTTGTAACAAAGAACAAAGATGTGGACAAAAGACTTGGCTGGTTGAATATCCATTTACTGTTGGAAGTAAATGGGTGTTCAACCAGCTGTTTGGATGGTCAGAAGAGTAAAAAAGGGGAAAGGGCTGGGGACTGAACTGGTTCCTAACCTGTTCAGTTTCTCAACCTTTTCTTTCACTAGCAGTCTGTGGAAAAGAAACACATGAAAGACAGCAGAACTCTACAGCAGTTTTCCTACAGAGAGCTGAAACAAAGTTTTTCACCTTTTCTCTGGCACTACCTCTGAAAACAAGGACAAAAGCTGTTGTTTCTGGAGAAGCCGAGATTTTCATCTGCATTCTCCTGACAATGATTCTGGTTAGCACAAATCAGAAATTATGCAAGAGGAATGCTTTGATACTCTGCTATTTATATGTATGCAACGATAAATGAATTAGAAGCTATACGTAGATGATTATAACGTGTCAGCATTTTGGAAATGATAGAAGTAAATGACACCCTTACTCACAGACACAATACAAAGGCAAAGGCTTGAACATGCAAAAAACAAGTGGGGTCCCTATGTTCTCATAAGGAAAAGAGACTCAGAATAAAACCCATGGAGGCAAACCCTGCATCATGATTACTGCTGCTGTATTTCTCTGTTATAGAGCTGTGGAATTATGTGGAGGAGGACTTGATTGCAAATATTATTTACTGTCAGATTCTTGTTCCCTGGTATAATTCTGCTTTGAGTATTCTTCTGAGTTCTGCCTTTGGTCAGCTCTTCATGCTGTTAAATAAACAGTAAATCAAAATAATCTCCCCCTCATTGAAATACATGTAAAAATGAAAGCTGAAGTTGATCAGAAATTCATGGTCAGGTTCTCAGCTGTGTTACACCACCAGTTTGCTCCAGTTGAGAATCTGATCCTAGCATTGGGTTGTTTTTTTGTCGCCTACATTAGATTAGAAATACCTTTCTTAAAACCTCTGTAAACATGTGCTCTTTAATTCTATTTTAAATTCTCAGTGGACAAAGAATGTGTCTAATTTCCCCCTGCATAACGTGCCTAAAAGAATGTTCTTCAGTGCTGAAACACTTTATAGACCATCTTTAAAACCCTTTATGGAGACACTAATGGAATTTTCCTGCTTTCTACCCAGCATCCCCCTTTCTAAAACTTCAAAAATATAGCAGACAGCATAATGCAGAATATGAATTGTTTAAAATCAGGCATCTTTCTTCTCCTCCCCTTTCCCCATGTCAAGCAATTTTCTTTTTAAATGTTTCAGAATTTGCAGCTGTACAACTGTAACAGGATGTCCTTAGCTATGGGAAAGCATCTGTATGCTTTCTGACTCAGAATGTTTTAATTCAATTTTAGTGTACACTTGACGTGATGAATTCAAGCCATGTAACTATTGAATAAGCATTGGGGAAGATGGATGGAGAAGGGGAAAAGTAATGTGTCATCAAATGACACATTTTCTTCCACCCTATCTCAATGTCAAGGACATGAAAGGGAATGAATTAGTCTGAACAAATATACTTAGAGACTTGTATTCCATTATCTATTGCATTGGTCCCAGTTTGAAATCAGACTGTCAGGGATGCATTTGGGTACTGAACTGAAGATTTACAGGGAAGAGACATCAGCTAGGGGAGAACTATGAAAAATGGAGCTCTGGGTGACCTCTCCCCAGCGTTTTATATTCATTGGAGTTGCCAGTGTTGCATCTATCCAGGTTTCCTTTGAGACAATTGCAGATGAAGGATGATCCCAAGACAAGAATGCTGTCACCAGCCAGGGAAGTCCTACAGCCTGCTCTTTTTTCTGTCACAAAATTTCCGTGTGATCTTGGGCTAACCACACAACGAGGCTTGAGGCCCAGCCTTGGGAGAGGTGAGGAGTGAATTAGCACACAGCTTAACACATGCTGTGGTGGCTGGTCATGTTTGTGCTTTTGGCTGCCCCCAGCATGAATGTGTCAACTCCGGCCCCAGGAGGTGGCTGGTAGAAGGAAAAACCATGTTTTGTGCACTGTCACGTCATCTGTGATGCCATGGTAGACAGTAGCTGTGAATAGTCAGACAGTGCTGATTATAATATATTGTGAAAATAATTAACCATTTGTTTTAAAACAAAATTGCCAGAAATATAGTTAAATTCATCCTGATTTATTAATGATTCAACAACACACTTCAGTAATAGTAAGTGAGGGTACAGACCACATATTTCATCCTTTGAGGGACTGGGGTCTAAATTCTGATTCAAGGAAGAGTCTGGTTGTTTAATATTCATCTTTAGAACTTAGTACTGCTATAAATCCTTCGTATGCTGGTTAGTTAAATAGTATTTTATATTCCTGATGTATTGATTAAGAGACTAAATTAAATAGCTTCTGTTAGATTAGCATTTTCTTCTGGGAGCAGTTAAGCAGCGAAGGCTGCATGACCTTTTCTGGAGATGCTGGGGACCCCCCATCAGTCTGCAAAGGGAGCCTTGTGGTTGTGATGGATGTGCAGTGAATGCAAGAGCCTGCCATGTGTGCCTCACAAAGTTTGTATGGAAAAAGCTTCATAAGAGGGGAAACACAGTAGGGAAAAGCATTAATCTGTACACAGTTCCTTCTTTCAGAGGGTTCAGGAAATCAGTCATGATATAGTAGAGAACTACTGATGGTAATGTATGACCACTGTCAAGATAATCTGAACAGTTTTTTTCCTCTATGAATTGCAGTGATTGCCTTTCTGAATATGATGAGGCTTTATCTGTGTTTTGCAAAGTGCTTTGCAGTTCTTCTCTGAGATGTACTAAATTCCTGATATTTGCAGGACATACTGTTGCTTAGTAAAGATCTGTCCTTTTGCTGGCAACAGCTTTCGCTCATGGCCTCTATTCACCAATAGCAGAAGTGACCTGGTTCGAATCCATGCTTGGCTCAGACCCTGCTTTCTCAGGGATTGTTTTCCATACCGTGTCCAACAATTGCTTTGAATGAGATGCCTCGTGACTTTCTGAATCTGTTGGGCTTTTTTTGTGTTGTTCTCTTTTGTTTCATTAGCAGTGATGGACGGGAGTTTTGAACAAAGCTGTTCACAGCAAACACATCAAGTTTGGCTGCTGTTGTTCCTCAGCTTACAGCCAGGAGACATTGTTGGGAAAGCACCTCTGCCAAGATACATGTGGACATGGAAACAATATCCAAATAAAGGGGTCACCCCAAACAAAGTCTCTAAATGTAGCTGTCAGGAAACGTTTTTTTTAATCATGTGAATAAAGGAGGCTGAGGGGACCTTATCACTGTCTACAACTCCCTGAAAGGAGGTTGTATCCAGGTTGGTGTCAATCTCTTCTCCCAGGTAGCAATTAACAGGATGAGAGGAAATGTCCTCAAGTTGCACCAGAGGAGGTTTTAGATTAGATATTAAGAAAAAATTCTTCACTGAAAAGGCGGTCACACATTGCAGAAGCTGTCCAGGAAAGTGGTGGAATTACAGCCCCTGGAAGTGTTCAAAAATACAAAGATGTGGTGCTTGGAGACAGGGTGGGTTGTGGCAGCATGGCAGTGTAGAGTTAATGGTTGGACTCAATGATCTTGGAGGTCTTCTCCAACCTTAATGATTCTACAATTCTATGAATTGGGATATTACCTGGACGGAACATGTCATAAATTTCCCCTCCCTTTCTGTATACCTCAAGCTGTATCCCATGAGCCAAATTTGTCACTCCACATAATTCTTTCAAAGATATTCCCGTAGGTAAACCCAAACCAAATTGTTCCCTGTCCAAAACTAATTGTTTTTCTTTTAAAAAAAGATAAATATCTAATATCTCAGTGTATCTTTTGTACTAAGCAGATAACCACAGTAATAAGAAACTCTGAATTTTGTCCAGAAGAAAATTACAAGCTTGTAACTGTGAAATACCACAATCCTGGCCAAAAATAATAATAAAAAAATAATAATAAAAAAGGCTGAGATCTCCAAAGCAGAGTCAGATTTTAGGCATATGCTATATTCAATGGACATGTATCTGAATCTTTGAGATTGTTTTGGAAATTTCATCCTCAGAATGTGTGCTATGCCTCTTACCTGCTTATGCAGCAGGCTCTCTTTCAGGGAGAGCCGTGTCTCAGGTGCTTCATCTTGTTGAAATATTTGATGAGTATGTAAGGATAGGAGAAAACAGAAATCACTACAAAGGAGGAGTCCACAACAGACGTGTGATGCTTTTGTAACCAATAATGTGGCTACAAATTGTGGTCACTTTGTGACCTGTTTTGCCTTAAACTACAACCCTTGCCCCTTGGCAACTCTCAGTGTGCGTTGGGTATAAGGTGAGGATGGAGAATGAGTCTCTAAACAGAAGTATAGCAGAGAATTCTTCAGAAATTCACTATTAAGATGCAAATATGTAGGCAAGAGGGCTTTCTTGGGTCCTTAAAATTGTAGTTATCTACTAAGTCAAAAACAGGGACAAAGCATACCTGAGGAGAAATTGGGTTACTTGAAGGCCATATTTTGTCAAGTCAAAATGATTAAAACATTTTTATGTATTTAATTTTTCCCAATGTCTGGAAGATAAAGACTAAAAAATGACATGTATTCATCCCGAAACACCCTATACTCTGCAAAGGCTGTATTTAAGAGCTAACAATGTGGTAACTTCTCTCTTTCTCTCTCTCTGGACTAGTTATGCCATCAGATACCTTTCTTTACCTCCCCTGATGGTGTCAGCATCTCTTACCTACGGGAGCAGTTTTGTCAAGATAAAATATATGGTATTTTAGCAGCACCATTGTGTTCTAAAGAATTTCATAGCACTGTCTTGGGTTCTCCCCCCAAGCAAATGGATGAATTTGCTGCTGCAGGGAAAACTACTCAAGCATCCAGCTGGGATTGCCTCTTCCCTGCGGCCCCATTCCCCTACCTCAGGCTCCCTCCTGCCTTTGACACCCAGAAGCTCTTGCTGCTTCCCATAGCACTGTCACAGCTCCATCTGTCCCATTAAACTCTGCGTCTGCAAAGATATAGTTCCTTCTTTTTGCTCAGGTTCACTTTTCATGCAGACAGCTCAGTGTTTCCAAACTTTCATAGATGTCTACACTGGGGTGAAGTGCACTGAGGGATTCCCTTATTTGCCCCATTATAATTTTCTGAGTTGTGAGAGGTAATTCAAAGTCTGTATTTCAACAGTTTTTTTCTGTGTTGAGTTCTGTGTTATTCTGAGGACTGTCCCAAGACATCTGAGAAAGCAGTTTACCTCTATGCAGTTTTTATTGTGATGAATTGTCCCATGTGTTTCATGTCAGCTGTTATGCCAGATAAACTGTCGGAGGACTTTGCTGTTCCTGTTAGGGGCAAATGCTGAAAAGTTACCTCAGTGACATAACTTGATTTGCTGAGAAAGCTGGTAAGAATTGGAGTTGTGTCTATTACTGAGACCATCCGTCCTCTTTAATTTTGTGAGGCAGTAGCATTTTGTTGTCAGCCTGTTATATAAAAATGTGCATGCCAAGGAGGTTGGCTTGTTATAGACCTCGTGAATTTTGTGGAAATAGAAACCAGACTTCAGGAACAGCATATAGTTTCAAGTGAAAGCTGGTGACTTCAGAGGTTTTAGCCTTTCAGAGCGCTCTTCTTGTGAGGAGGTTTTGTTGTTTTTCTTCTGATTAGCAGTGGAAGTTAATCATAAAGAATAGCAGGAAATTATGGGAAAGCCTGCTTTTCATGGAATAGTATTAATAGATGTGAAGGTCCATCCCCACAATGAGGCATTAATAGGCATGATGGTCCATCCCATCTCTAAATCTGTGGGAAAAGAGTTGAAATGCATTAGGACAAAAGGGTGGAGGGAATCAGACTTAGATGTGGGGATGTGATAATGACAACAAAGAGGCTGATTTCGTTGTACAAAATCTAAATATGGTTAAACATAGAAATAGATTTTAAAAATTGTCTAAGCAATGGTATTTTTTCTTTTCAGTCTTGTATATGCTTGCAATCATCACAGCATTTTTATATTTATTTTTCTTTCTTTTTGCATTGTTCTTTTGCTCTAGTCCATTTGCTTTTTAAGCTGAGCCAGTTTATGGTGTGTCTGCTTTGCAGCAGTTGCATTATTCCTTTATTTTATTAGAAAATAGGCATACAAGTGCAGAGATGGGAACAAAGATTTTAGCAGGGTATTTTACAATAGGCCAAGGGGTTTTAAACTGTAGGAGGATAGACTTAGCTTAGGTATAAGAAAGACATTTTTTACGATGAGGGTGGTAAAATCGTCATCAGGTTGCCCAGAGAGGTGGTGGCTGCCCCATCCCTGGAAACAGTCAAAGTCAGGTTGGACAGGGCACTGAGCAGCCTAGTCTAGTGGAATATATCCCTGCCCATGGCAGGGGGGTTGGAATAGATGACCTTTAAATGTCCCTTCCAACTCAAACTGTTCTGTAATTCTAAGATACTTGAGATGGACAGCACTGGACTTTACCATAGACATGAGCACTGCTGCCTCCCTGGTCAGAAGCTAAAAGTCTGACTTTAAATACTGCAAAAGGAGGATGCAATGTGAATCCATCATCTGGTGAAAAAAAAAAGGAAACCAAACCTCTGCAATCATATAAATCATCATGCAAAACTCTAATGCCTTGGAAACCAAAGTTAACAATATTAACAAGCTCCAGCTGATGGCTTTTCTTCAACATGTACCCTGGGCTACACAAGGGAACTTTCCCCTACCGTGGTGAAAGTAAAGCTGAATGTCACCTTCTGCTTTCTCTTGCCTCTTGCCTCTCCCTCTTCATAGCTCTCCTTTCAGTGCAGACCTAACCCAATTCTGCTTAGTTTGTAAAGCTGACAAGATCACTGCTCAAGGTGCTAGGTTTGTAAGGTGCATTCATTTTTCATTTCAAATTCTGCCTCTCAAGCTATCTATAGTTCAGCATTTAGGCGGCAAATAAAGCTGTAGCTGGTGAGCTGAGCAGAAAAAAGAGATGATAAATGAGTTAATACTGAGTTTGTCACAAGGCAATTTGCTGTATGAATTAAAACACAAATTGGCGCATGGGTTTAGGGTTTACCATCCCTGCTACAAAATATGTTAGTGCAGACATCTGTTGATAGTGTGTTTGAAGGTCTATTTTTCTTAAAGCTGGGCAACTTGGCTGTCCTCTCCCTCTGGCACAAACTCAAAAGAATAGAGAAGAACACTGTGCTCATATGAGTGATGCTTTAAAAGGGGAGTGTCATACATGCATTAAATTAATCTCTTCAGGTCAGGGGAGCTGTCTGCTTAGCAGCCTGTGTCCATAAAGTATTATGTACTTGTGGTCCCATTTCCTGAGGTCTAATGTATTTTTATGTTAAATGGTGCTCTTAGATGGCCTTCTCCCCTTTTGGCAGTCACAGTGACCATTGCTCTTAATTAAAGTAATACCTGACTCCATGCTAGAGAGCAGGACACATGCCATAAGAACAGTACACTCCTATCACTCGAAACAGCTCCTGTCATGAAAAACTGAGGACAACCTAGACCTGTAGGAGAAAGGATTTAACATGGAAAAAGAGGTCATGTAGTAAGTGCCACATTAATCTCCATTTTTATTTTAATTTGATGTAGTGCAACCATATTGCCCTGGTCTAAGAGAGCAGCTCACCTTACACTCCCTCTCTTGCAGCCTGCAGACATCAGGTCTTGGTTTATGAGGTTTGTGTTCCATCACAGCATCCCTCCTCCTCAGAGACTAGGGTTCTGTAGGGCTGCACTTTTCAGACATGGTCTGTCTTCACTTAGTGACTAAAAGTCCTTTTCTTCCTGTGGAATCCTTTTCAAAACAAATCATTTCCTTCTCACCCATGGCAAAGTGAATAACAAGGAAAGGAGCACACAGCTGTGTGTACATTTGCCTAATGCAAACCATAAATGTCCTAATAAATTCTCATAAATCCCAGTCAGTCAAGTAGCCTCCATCTCAATGCATAAACTATGTAATGACATATTCTTTCTCTTTTACATGTGCCGTGGGCTCCATGTGCCTTCAGAGCATCCACCAACACTGAAATCTTTTCACCACAGGGCAGCTGTGGTAAAAGATTCCCTAGATCCCTGCTGTAAGCTTGGGAGGAGCAGACTGTGGAGGACAGCGAGTAGCTTTCCATGAACTACAACACCTCCCCCTCACTTCCCCCCCGACCTTCTTTATTTTTTGTATTTGCATGGTTGTTCATTTAATTTTACCATGTTACATTTCTTTTATTTTGGTTAAAATTTACCAGCCATCTTGGGCAGTAATGCATGCAGATAAATTAAAATGTTTTTAGGACTGACACAAATAATATGCAGAACTTCCTCAGTCTCTTATCTGCCTGTGAGTTACCAAGCATGTTACTAGTTGTGGTTCATTTATCTTTTCCAACCTGCCATAAGCTCAGGGAATACTGCCTTTATCTCACAGAGGGGAAGCTGAAACAGAGTGGATAAAACCTGGATCTTCAAAAGTATGTAGGTGAAATGGGACCCAGAGGAAAGCAGGCATTTCAGCTGTGAGATTCTTAACTAAATTGGAAGTTCTGGGCTTATGGGACTTCCCAAAGTCATGAAAGGAAGGCTGCAGAAGAGCAGGGACCTTAGCCACGGTTCTGTGTGCTCAGACAGACACTTTGTAATGATCCCAGATTTCACTGTATGCAGTTATGCATAGGGAAAGGTAAGCAGCTAAATACTCTTTTCTCCTGAGTGAGTTTGTGAGGAGCTTTGCTCTTGTCAGCTGCAAACGTGAAGATTAAGCCCACAGAAAGAGGTGGTACTTTGTTATATGTCACCCTGAGAAGTTTCCTAAGAAGCAGATTACAGAAAGAGGCTTTCCTGCCTTGAAAGGCAGGTATCAGCCATGGTTTTTACCTCCTGTTGAGGTGTTTCTGAAATCTCTGAAAAATTGCCTGAAACTGTCAAAGATCTGAGATCCTAATTTCTGTGATCCTCCTGGAGTCTGAGTTGAATTCTCCCACAGTTCTAACTATGCTAAACTTTGTCGTTCCTCTGCTTCTTCTACTGTGTTACAGTGATTGGCATTCAGCCCATTCCCCATGCCACTGAACAAGTGCCAGAGCCCAGAAAGTTTTGTCCCCTTGGTTCCTGATCTTTGACACTGCTCTTTGTTTGCAAGCTCTCAAAAGCAGAAAGACAATTGTTAGTGTTCTCATAGCCTCTCATTTTCTTACCAATGCAGTGTAGAGGAAGAGCGGAAGGATCTCTGCTTTTTTTCTGGAAGGGCTGGATATTAGGGCTGTGAATCCTGGCCCTTTAAAAAATAATTTGTATAACAACAAGATTACCTGGTTAGCTAGATTCTGATTGAGCCTTGAGTCTTACCTTTGTTATAGAGTGGTAAATTGTACCTTGACCAAAGTGGTCTTCTTTCATGAGGTGTGTGACACTTGGGGCTTGGTATTCAGCAGGAGGAAGGTCAAGAACTGGGTTCTTCAGCTGAAATCTGTGGGAACTGGTGACGAGATTTATGGAGCTGAACTTACTGGTGAGTGAAAATGTATGAAAATCAAGTTTTTTAGTTATAATTGGCTATGATTCTATGATCCTGGTTAGAATGACCAGGCAGGAGATTCCTGGAAGTGATCAAATTGTGTTTAGATAAGACACTTGAAAATAGAAATTATTTTTGCAGGTGCAGAATTGATTATATTGGACAGTCTTTTTAGTTTATTTAGTTTGGAGGGTTTTTTAATGATATATAAGTAGTGATACATTATGTTTGCTGGGGTGTTCAGAAGAACCACAGGCCAGCTGGAATATAGGAACTGAGCAGAAGAGCCTTTTACCCAGTCTGGATGAAGATGTCATTGCAAGGATATTCACAACAGACTCCCATCATTGGTGGCAACAAACCTCTGTTTGAGAGATCTGGTTCCTCACATGAGTGCTATCCTGTGCCAAGATCCCAATAAACTAGTTCTCCTCTTTGACAAACACTCTGTTCATGAGTGTCTGTGCAACAAACTGTGGACAGAAATGCCACAAAAATGTTAAGTATTCAGAAAGATCAGTCTGTGGGCGTAACAAACTGGGCTCTCAAAGTTGACAGTGTGTCTAACAATATCTCCCTCAACCCTGGTTCCTCATATTTCAAATGGGGATATTAATGTTTTTGAAGTCTTATGAAAAGAGGTCCCTCTTGGAGCACTTAAGGACAATCATGATGCACTCAGAAAAAAAGGTGAATAATGAATTCCAACTGTGCGGAATTTGAATGAGTCATGACAAAAATGATGCAGTTACCATTAAATAGTGGCATTAAATTGGAGTTTTGAACAGCTACCTGGTCAGTGCACATCATGTTTATGTGCAATGGATGAGGTCGGGGCCCAGTGGGAAAACTAGTCTGTGATTATGTCGTTAAAGACTATGGTAGTACCCATGAAGTATGAATAAAAACGAATGGAAGGTTAAATGGCTGTTACATTTTTTGGTATTTTCTTGACAGTTGAATAGTTTGACCCTAAATCCTGCTATTGTGTCACATATATTTCTGGACATGACTGGTAATAAATAGCAGTTCATTAGGGCCAAAAGGCTCATTTACAATATCCCCTTAGAGCTTCTTGATGGAATAGTTTGTGTCCCATGAGACCAGCTTTATAAGAACTGGAACGTTTCTTTTTCTTTTCACAAAGCTTTACCATGACACATGCAATAACAAATACTGTGCTACAACAGTATATGTTTGTGTTTACTCTGCTTGAGACTCCCTATCTACCCTCACCACTGTTAATAATCCTGTCATCGAAGTTGAGATTGCCATGGGAAGCATATAGGCAAAGTTAAACAAACAAAGTGAGGGACTAAGGAAAAATAAGCAAATTGCATCATGGAAATCTGTGTCCCTACTGTGTGCTAACAGCATACCATCATATGGAAGAATTGCCAAGAAAGGGATTAGGGAACTTTAGAGTTCCTTAGAGAGGAACCAGGGCAGGCAGACCTCACTAAAATAGAGGTTGTTTTTTCTTGCAGATCAAGATCATTCCTTTCTCTGAACTCATTTCTAGCTTCCTTCATTCAGTGTGACTCTGAATGTCTTGATGTATTTCTGTATTTCTGTCTGGCCCACCCCATGCTTTTAGGATCACTTCAAGAGTATTTCATCTGAGCTGGTATCTCTGCAATGGCTGAGGTAAAGACAAGCAAACAAAAACCTTCCAAACAATAAAAACCCAACACAGAAAGTGGTGCTAGTGTCAAGTTTGATTTAAGAATCAAGTGGAGATTGATCTTGAGCAGGCAAGAATCAGTCCGTAGTCTGTAAGTTAACTGTTACTGTGAGAAAAGGTGGAAACATCTCACATATTAATGAGCATCTTGGAGTTGTGGAGTTCAGGATTAACAATGAGATATTTGTAGGTCCCAGTGTATTAGTAGTGAGTTACAGCTTACCTGTGTTTTACAATTAATCCTGCAAGACAGGAAGGGATGTATTGCTGTGTAATTACGTTACGGAGGTTCTTTCATTAAACTCTGTACAATGGCAGCTGAGCAGTTCTTGTCATGCAGCAGGTGCTGTGTGAAACGCAGCAGTGAACCTGCTTTTCAAGTACAGTTCAGGGGACCAGCAGGAATGTGCATTCCTGCATGTCCAACACAGCCATAGCAGGAGTGAAGAACATCTCAGAGAAAGACACTTCTTTGCTTCAGGCTGTTTCTGACTCTCGTTTGCTCTCTGTTTACCCCAGAGAAGGAGGCTACAGAGAAATTAAAGAATGTCAGACATGTTAAAAGTGATGTGTCTTCGTACAAGATATCTCTGAGACTGTTGATGCTATTTGCCCATCATCAGTCACATAATGGGAATGAGACCTTACTGGGCACCACCTTTGACTCCACTGTTGTGTTTAGACCCAGCAGCTGGGTGCACTGCATGTGTGGTCATACTTTTTTCCAGAGATGCCTGGCTAGAAGCAGGTTCACATTCTAAAGGTTCATGTTATTGGCTTGATAGAGGCAGTTTTCTGAGTGATGTGTCCAAGATTGATGTTGAAATGCCAGATAACACAGACAAGTACCTGGCCCTCAGTCAGGTTACTCCTGGTCTTTTTCACTGCCCTCTGTGAACATCAATCATAGAATCATAGAATGGTTTGGATTGGAATGGATCTTAAAGATCATCTAGTTCCAACCCCCCTACCATGGGCAGGGACACCTTCCACTTGATCAGGTTGTTCAAAGCCCCATTCAGCCTGGCCTTGAGCACTTCCAGGGATGGGGCATCCACAGCTTTTCTGGGCAACCCATACCCGTGCCTCACACTCTCACAGTAAAGAATCTCTTCCTAATATCAAATCTAAGCCTACACTCTTTCAATTTGAAGCCATTTCCCCATGTCCTGTCACTACATGCCCTTGTAAATAGTACTTCTCTGGCTTTCTTGCATCACCAGAAATAAACTGATTTTCACTTATCTGAATTAGGTTTGCTTGTTAGGATGAGTACTGAAGAACAGGAAGGCTGTTTGCTATCTAAAAAAAGGACTGGGCAGCTACTGACTTTTGACCCTTCTTTGCATGTTGGCTCCTTATGAGTGCAGCAAAAGGAACAAAGCCGAGGAGAGCGAGCTGTCTGACATTGCATGTTCCCATCACCCTTTATCTGAACAGGCTGAAACCTGCCAGTTATAGCCAGAAGTCAGAACAAGCTTCCTAGCTGGAGCTGCGCATTTTAATTAGCTGCTGTGCACTTGGTGGCTGAGCAGTGACATAAAGCAGCTTTCTTAGCTGGGTTTTAAAAAGATGACAGTTTACAGGGAGGAATCTCCTATTTTAGCAATTTTCTTTGTCTGAGCGCAGGTGCAGACTGTCTGCAGGCAAATATTTCTCACAACAGGAATATCAGATTTTGTATTTGCCAGATCTCGAGATACTGCTTACCAATACTGCTCTGTTGAAGCCAGGAATTGTTTTGATTTATCTCAGCAGCAGATACGTGTTGGCTCAGGAAAACGGGGTGGGGGGGGGGATGGGGAGGGGGGAATTAAAAGAGACAAGGAAAGTGCAAAATAAAGGACAGACTTTGGCAGTTTGTTGCTTTAATTAACTTCACTTTTTAACCCACAGAACATTATTTTGGCCCCATTTGCACTGCTGTAGCTGGGCTGTGCTAGCTTACATTAAGAAATTTTGGCTAAGCTTGGTGAAGCTGATGAAAAGGTTTGCCTTATTTTAGTGAGTCTGAGAGTAGACACATCACCACTGGATGTTTTCTAAGAAACAGAGACCCTTATCAATTTTTCCTCCTGCTGTGCAGAGGAGATGTCTTAGGGCTGTTGTTGCCTTTGTTCCATCGTGATGCTCCTCTGCCAGTCTCAGTGCTGTCAGAGCCTTCTTGCAGGGGAGGATTCCAGCTCCGGAAAGTGATTCCCATTTCTTTTATTTTTAGCATCAAGTTGTCTTTTATTCTGGCTGAAGGACAAAATCCCTTTTCACAGGGGCTGCTTGAACAGCAGAAATGAGTGGCTATTAAAAGAAGGCTTACTGTAAAATAGGATAATAACCTAGTTATTTTGCATTTCTAAGTCATTCTTGAATTGATATTTCCTTTCCTACAATGTACACCAATTAAAAGCAACTGAGCAATAAAAAAAGCAGTCTGTGCAATAATCTGACAAAGAATCATGAGCTGTGAAATGAATTATTTTGTTGCATTAATGTGAGGATCCATAGCGAATTATTACAAAGCAGATTTTGTCCTCGACTATTGCTAAAAATGTCCTTTAAGTCTCAGAAATATCTTGTATATTTTAATGCCTTTTATGTACAAATAAACATAGGTGACCCTTTAGGTTTCAAGGATAACTGCTTTTCTTGACTATCCCCTGAATGCTCCCTGAATGTCCTTCATATCTCTACTTGTGCACAGGTCCAAGGGCTGTGCAAGGCTCTCTTATCCCTGAGATATTTGATCAGATTATTGACAATATATGAATATTCCTCCAGAGGTGGGGGATGTTCTCTGAAGGACAAAACATTGAATAGAATGAGGGTAGTGTAATATTCTCTATCAATGCCTAATAGTTAAGAATGGTGCATTTCAGTGCCCCAGAGGTTAACAGGAAGACTGGGACAACTCTCAGTCAAGCTGTTTAGCAAATATCGCCAAAACCCAGCCATAACTGCACTGCAGATTTGGATGCAAGAATGGAAGAGGACAGATGAAGCTTGTAAACAGACAAGGCACTCATTATGCTAACTTGATTGTAGCTAATTAAAAAGGGATATTAGCTGATTGGATTACAGGGGATGGAGCAGAATGACCCTTTGTTCATGCCTGTGCTTGCATCAGTAGGATTCTCTGCTCTGTCCAAGAGTGTGTCTGTATTATCCCCATTCTCATTTCTTTCCTGCTTTCAGGGGCAGATGCTCCCACTCGATCTGCTCTCCAGAGCTCCGTGCCAACCACCCCAGCAGCTGATGTGCCAGGCCAGCTCGTGCTCCTGCTGCTCTGCTGTCAGGCTGTGGCAGGGAGAAGCTGCCACAGCGCTGTTGTGCTCGCTGGGTGCTCAGTGGGTGTGCAGTCTGCTGGCTGCTCTCCATGGAGCTTGGAACAGAGAATCAGGGAACCACATCCAGCACCTATTGACACCATGCTAAGCAGGGCCCTTATTTCTTCCCTGTTGCTTGACAACCTCAGTTTCCATGAACAGAATCTTATGCTCCATCCCTAGAAGTGTTCTAGGCCAGGCTGGATGGGGCTTGGAACAACCTGGTCTAGTGGAAGGTGTCCATGCCCATGGCAGGGAGGTTGGAACTAGATGTTCTTTAAGGTCCCTTCCAGCCGAAACCATTCTGTGATTCTATGAAGTTTCTCATGCAAACCTTAAAGAATAATTAGATAGAAATATTTTGCACCTATCAGATGTGAGACAACACAGACACTTACTGTCATTCAGGTAAGAAAAGTAGCAATAGCGGAATATAGATTTTGGAACTAAATATGACCAAGGCTGAAACAAAACTTCACATTTCTATTTCAGTCCTTCATACAAAATAAAGGATACCATTGCATACTCTTTTTAGTTCTTGACCTGCAAAACCACAGCTCTTAGAAATGCAGCCTTAGCTGTGTACTAATTCTTTTGCCTTTGGCAGGACTGAGGGTGTAATGATTTGTCATGGTTGTCTTGTGTTTTGAATTCAGAGCAGAATGGCAGACAGATAGAACTGCCAGAGCAGGCAGCAATGTTAAGAAGCCTGAAGAGAGACTTGCATATGTGCTGGACAAGGAGAGAGGAGTGTGAGGTGTTTTTCTGAAAAGAGATGAGCCAAGGGAGTTTCTTTCTAGATTTTCTAGCTGGCCATGGCCCTCTCATTCTGTTAAGAAGGCAGACATTGAATCACAGTGTTGACACTAGAAGCTGTTCTGTTCAATGATCATTTGAAAATAGGGTGACCACCAAACTTTCAAAGAAGGAAAGAGGTACTATATGAAAAAAAATATGACATAGCTTATTTATTGAGGAACCAGCATTTCCTGGACTGGAACCACACTGTGGCTGATTCGCTGTGCATAATCATTTGTTAAAAGCTTTATTTTTACTGGATTTTGTGTCTGCGTCCGTTAAAGTCACAGGACATAACTGCAGATCTCATCTTGCCTGTCTTTGATAGATAGGTCCCCAATCTCTTTGATAGGTAGGTCCCCAATCTGCACTGCTCATCTAGGCTCATGGAATAACCATGGACAATGCCCAGTACTTTTGGGGGGCTGTGATCTCAAGGCAGATGTCTAACACAGTTGAACATATCCTCTCATGGAGATGCCTTTCTCCGTAAGCTGAAACTTATGGCATATAAGGACACTTTTAGATATCCAGGGTATATTTGTCTGATAAAATCTTTAGGTATCTATGATGTTGATATCTGCATCTGAGATTTAATTGAGGCTTTTGTTATAGTCAATGCGGGTAAGGTGTGACAATCATCTGATCTCTTCTTGAGATCACCTCATCATGTATGATGATTATTCCTATAACTCATAGATTATAGTTCTCATTTTTAGATTAAAAATATAGTATTCATTACCACCTGATACTAAGGCTGCTGGTTATCTAATATGCCTAGGAAGTTTAATTTCATGCAGGGGTCTGGAAATGCAGAAGGAAAAAAGAATCCCTTTCAATCCCAAAGGATCAGGACCTGCTTCTGAAAGAAAACCTTTGATACAGCAAGGATTTAAGTATGGCCCAAGAACTGTTAATGGAATCTCAATCAGACTCCAGAGATGCTACTCGTGTTGTGGTTAGAAATGCAAGATGCTAATAACATCACTCCTTTTAATCATGGTAGATTAGATTGATAACAGCATACCCTGATGTCACAAAGTAGGGCAGACACAGTAGGAACCAGGACTATTGAGCAGTAGACTTTTGGCTGCTCTAGGACAGGTGTATAGTAGCAGATTTTGTAGTCACAAAATAGGGCACTTGTGCTGCAGGGAGCCGTGTGGTGACCAAGAGCCATTTTGTTTGAAAGGAAATACGGTCACTGATGTTGATCCAAACAGCAATACAGAAAAAGGGAGACTATAGAAATCTGCACTGAAAAGGAGGAAATTTGTTTTAAAGCTGGTTTTGGTTTCTTTTTTTTACTTTCTTCCTTCTTTTTTGTTTGCTTGGCTTTGAAGAAGATATCTTCAAACTTTGTGTTTTGTGTGTATTGGTGCCCATTTCAGGTTAAAAATACCATTTAGTTGCAAACCCAGTGAAGGCATACTCACTGCTTCGGTGCCTGGATAGTTTTTTGTCTCATCTGCAAGGTCATAATGAAAATTGTTCCAGAAATCTGTCTCTCTTCAGTGAGAAAGTAAAGACAGTGATGAAAGTATTAATGTACAAAGCCTTGCTGCGCTGTTTCCTATTCTCCTCAAACTCTCAGGCTCAGTAGTGCCAATAATGCTGCTTTAGTTTCTCCCAGGTCCTCTCCAAGGTTTTTATTGTCTAGAGTTTTTACAGTCTGTCTAAAAGTACATTAGGTTCATGTCCTCTGTTCTGAAATGAGGAGAATTGAACATGTAAAAATATTTCCGTAAGATGTTTTAAATTCGGTAAATGTGTTGATTTGGTATTTAAAGTTCAACCGAAAGCAAGGACCTTGGGAGGATTACATTAGAAAAATAAAATAGTCTACCGTGAGCAGCTGACACCTCTAAATTATGTATTTTACTGAATGCTGTAATTGGAAGAAGTTTGGATAAGAGTGAATTTTGGTACATGAGTGTACATGACCCCTTAAAAGACCTTTCCAGTCCTATTTTGTATGATTCTCCCTGTAGAACAAATTGGAAAGTATGTAAGCAATTTGATTGAAGACATTTAAAAAAAACCCTGCTTTCTTAAGGTAATTTTCTTGACTGTGTCCATAGGCATATAAATTTGGACCATTTAAAAAAACAGATTCCTCTGAATATGAGAGTAAGATAGATTGGATATAGACCAGTTTAGCTACCTAAATTCTAATGCCTGTTTTCCACAACTATAAAAATCATCAAGTATATGCCCTACATTACCCCTCTCAAACTTGAAAAAATAATTTCCTACAGAAGCAATAATGGATGCCATTATTTTACAATATTCAGTGTGAGAATAAATCTTTGGTTCATTTTTTTGTTGTTGTTAGGTTTATTTAGTTGTTGGGGTTTTGTGATTATTTTTTCCTTTAGTTGAAATAGGTGGGATTAGTTTGTACATTGTATTTTATTCTCCTCGCTATGATGACCAACCTGTCCATCCTTATCTACCTGCCATCCAAACCCTGCCTGAGGTTTATTGATTTTGAGAAATGGTCTGTGTTTTTTTCTGGAGTTGAAGTTATTGTCAAACCACACTGAAAGGCCAGATACTTGACAGCTCTCAGAATTCTGTCTTTAGGATGCTGTGGCCTTCGAATCAATGCTAGAAACATCCTTTTTTTTTTTTTTTTTTTTTTCTGTGTTTGTGTCTGTGATTGAGAGTTGCAGGAAGAACTACAGCTCTCCACCTTCCTTGCAGACATTGTCTCACAGAGGGGTCAGTTGCTGCATTTTCCTTTAACTTTCTCTGAGTTATGTTCCATTCTTCCAATGACAGCAGAATCATGCCCCCAGATGTCTGTAGCTATGAATCAAGCACAGCTTCTCTACATTAATGGATTATTGACGAAAAGAGCCTGGAGTTGCTGTATGATTCATTTTGCCATTCTAGTGAATGCTGAGCTTCAGTGTGTCATTTGACCTACATACTAACCCAGGAAATTGCTCTATGAAAGACGTTCAAAGTCAGATTTAGCCTAGTTTATGTTAACAGAATTCCCCATAGGTTTTCATCATGCAGTTGATTAATTTATTATTAGAACACATTATAGGCAGCACTGACATCATACTTCTAATTTACTTCTTGTGACCCATTTTGCCCTCCTTTTATTCCAGTATATTTTTTAATCTGTCTCTGATTAGTAGTTTCATCTTAGATTCATAGAGTCTGCATTTGAAAAATACCTGTTAGGTCATCTAGGACAACTTCTGCCATTACTAAAGCTGCTGTGTAGGTGATACATGGAGGTATCACCGTAGGCATTTCTGTAGAGAGGATATGTTGGAGTGTTCAGCAGTGAATTCACATAACAGAGCAAGGTTAATCAGATAGTTGTCTGTCTTCTGTGCTTTGCTAGGTGCCTTTGCCTTGAATCAGTCACACAGTGAAAACTCATCTGAGCCTCTAATTTGACCCATATTGCCTTTCTGAGCTCTCTTGTAGTGCATTTAAACACAAATCCTACAATAAGTGGCTGTAAAAATAAAAGAAGAACCCAGGGGTCTGGGTAAAAATAGTATTTTGTGAGTCATTAGATCTGGCTTTTCTGTGTGATTCAGGCGCATTTATCGTCTGCCACACTCTGAATCTGACTTTCACAGAGTGAACATGTCTCTAGATAAAGGAGATGATGATATTCTGCCTCATGCATCACTACCAAAAAAAACCCTCAAATCAGCTAAATTCTGATCACAAATATCTTTATTCCTGGTAAAGGGGAAGGAGGCAGAAAGGTCACAATTTGACTTTCAGATCTCCAGTTACATCTGCAAGGCTGGCATTTGGTTCATGTATGTGGGGATCATTTCACTTGCAAATTGAGCATATTTACTGACGGGTTCTCCTTATGTCTGCCTCTTTCATACATCTTCTTGTTCATCTCATTCAGACATTTTCAGAATAAGGACTATGTTTATGGACTGGAGACACCTAAGAGAGTTACCCAAGACCAATTCCAGTTGCTACTATTTCATACAACTCCTTACTCGTAGATATCAAGCTCAATCTGAAAAGGTTTTAAATATTTCACTCTCATAACTCCAAAATGAATGTCAGTTATGGAGCTTCCTATCTGATACTTAAAAACCTTTGTCTATATACTCTTTTATTCCCCTTACCTTTTGTTGGTGTTGGCTTAGGGTTTGAATCCTTCATTTGGCTCCCTTCTATTTACTCTCCTGATGAATCAAAAAACTTTAATTTAGCTAAACCGACCAGATTATTACCTGGTACTCTCTTCTTAGATGAGCCTCTATTTTCCTCTTCATGTAATTTGTCTTTGATTTGCTTTAACATGGACTGCTTTTTCTGGAACATCAGTGACCCTACCTAGACATAGTGTTGCAGAGGCAACCATCCCAGTTAAAAGTATCAGTGTGCAATCAGAAAAAAATTGAGAACTAGTACCCAATATAATATATAGTATTATAATATAATATTGAAAAAGCTTCCAGAGCAAGACTCTATACTCCTAAGGGAAGAAAATAAACACAGAAGAACTATTTTTTTTGAGAATCAGTGAAATTTTAGTAATCTGGGTTGTATAGTCTGTTGCCAATACATGACTAGAATTAAGCAGTAATACTGATGTGCCTTGGCACTTCCATCCTCAATAACCTTTGCTATCATTATCTAATTGGTCCTCATTGCATACCTGAAAAGTAAATAAAGATGATTTCTTAACAGAGCACCCTAACTATAGCATAAATGAGGAATTCTTATAATTAGGCTACTTAAAATAGAAATAATTCAGAAAAATGGGTAGTGACAGAACATAAAAGAAAATGCTATGCTAAAATTTATATCCCAAAATAAGAATGGGGAGCCTTTTCGCTGATTTTTTAATACTTTTCTTATAACATTATTAAAATAAAGAAGAAAAAAAAATCTAAGACATTGTGAGAATTTTTTTCACAAGAAAAGATAATATTTCTCCTTAACATTGGTGAAATGCATTGATATTGAAGCAATATTGATGATGAGAGTAAGACCCCACTATAATGGAAACCTACACTTGATTCCAGTGCACCTTTTGACTCGTCACCTCTGTGCCTTAAGACAGGCAGGAGCTTCAGCCATCCTGTGCCTGACCATGATTCCCCCCATCCTCTTCATACTGCTCATGGATTTTATTGATCAGCTGACAGCAGAGACCAGGCACGCTGGGGATGGGGATTTACTTCCTGATGCCTGGGGTCAGTTGGTGGCTATTTTCTGTCAGGTGCTTAGGAGCAGCTTCCAGGCCAAAAAGGTGCTGTATTTCTCATTTCAAAAGATCCAGCTCACCTCACCAACCGTGGATCTGAGAATTCTTGGGAAGAGCAAGTTCCTCTTTGATTAATTAAACAAAAAGATGTTTAAAAGTCAACCCCTGGCCCTACATTGGGTATGGGGTATGTTCTGGCTCTTAAGAGTCCTCACTCACTGTTATGGTATGCAAACCATTCCCTTCGAGGATCATCTCAAAACAGCAAAGAAACAAGAAGGAATGCAGAGTTCACTGGGTCAAACAGGTTTTGCCGGTCGTTTTTTTTTCAAGGCTAGTACAATGGTGTCCTGAATTAGATACCAAGCTAGTCTAACTCAAGTTGATCAGGACTACAGCCAGATTGTAAAACATCTGCTCCCTCGTAAGAATGGATACTTTTGAAGAGATTTCAGCATGCTCTTGGTATCACTTCTCTGCTCACTAACAGAATTCCTAGAGCAGATGGGACTTTTGTGTATATTCCAAATTTTTCAGCTAGAAAATAATACTACAGGGTTCAGATGGTTTCCTAGACCATAGAGGAAGCTAGAGCAAAGAACATAACGCTACTGTAGAGGTCTAGAATTCACATCATCCAAAGTAATTAAACACTGATTCAGATTGATACTGAGGAATGTTCAAATATGTCAGCAAGAGCTAAAGATAGATTAGCTTTATCCAAATAGAGGGTCTATGGATGCCAATCAAGGACAGTGCTGAAATCTTGGTTTGTAAACAAGAGAATTGTTGAGCTGGGAATCAACAGACTAAAACTGGTGTATTGGGAAGTAGGACTAATTGACAAAGAAGAAAATGAGCCAGTGGAACATATAATGTTTTTCATAGAATCATAGAATTATTTGGGTTGGAAGGAGCCATAAAGATCACTTAGTTCCAACAACTCTACCATGGGCAGGGATGCCACTCACTAAATTGGGTTGCCTGGGGTCCCATCCAACTGGGCAAGTTGTATGTGAAGAAATCTGTTTAGCTTTTTTTCCTCCTTTGTCAATTGGCTTGAACAACTCAAGGAATAGCGATTATACTATCTCTCTTAATCTTATGTTTTCTTTCCCTTTCTACACTTACTTTTCACTTTCTCATCTTTTCTTGCCATGTGCTTAAAAAATGGATCATGCTCAGAGAACATTTGGCTGTGAACTCATCACCAAAAAGGCAGCTAAACAGCAATGTTCTAAAGAGCACCAAAATGACATAAGTTTGCCAGGTCTCCAGGTGGCCTGAAAGTATGTTGTGTCTGTCTGTCTCCTACAGTGAGTATGTTTACAAGAGTTAGCACCACAATCAGAAATGGTAGGTTTTATCTTTGCTGTTCTTTTTTCTCCCCTGAGTGTATCCTGTTGTTATTCTGTCCAGAGAAACTGCCTATGACCCAAATAAGAGCAACAGAGATCATTCCCATCTTCTCTTTTTCTTCCCTAAAGGCTGTTTTATTCGATGTCAAAGGCTCTGTGTAGCAATTACCTGCAGAAGAAAATGAGGGATGCTGGTTTCCAAAGACATTTCAAAACCTGACAATACTATGAAATGTTTGCACTGCTTTCCCCCTCCTGTTCATTCTCCCCTTACTCATTCTCCTGAGAGTCAGCATAGCTCTGATCCAAACGATCAGTTCTGTGACAGGGCATGTCTGAAAATCAAGCCATGTACCTTGCCCAGCCAATGTGCAACTTCTCTTCTGATTTCCATCCCTCCAGACCAGCACCTCCAGGAAATCAGCTGGTCACTGTTCTGGCTCACCAGCTGCACGTGTCATAGGTGTTTTGGTAGTCAGTAAGGTCAGTGATTGCCTGTCTCCTGCTCTCTTCTGTTTGAACAAGAGAAGTAATGACATAGGAGTCAAAAACGTCCTTAGTTTGGGGCTAAGTAGGTTGACTTCTCAGCTCTTGTTTGTTATTTAATTCTTCATTTAATTCTTCTGCTGCTGTTGTCTGTCAGACCCATTGAAACAGACCTTCCCAAACCTGAGATTTTCCAGCTTCAATCACCAGATCTCAAAGGATAACAGGCTGCAAGCAGAAGCTAACCACATGAATAAGCAAGAGTAATTTGCAATGTGAAAGGTTGCTGCTGACTTAGAATTAACAAAATTTCAGACCTCCTGAGCCCTCCTCCTGCTTTTTGCACCAATATTAATGTTTGTGACTAATGCATCACTGCCCAAGGCTTGTGTGTCCTAGTTGGGCTGTATAGAAGGGTGTCTCTGTCTCCTGGTTTCTGGGGTGAAAACATAATTTTAGATGGCAAAACCATGTTCAACTACCTCTAAAAGCAGAAAGGTAAAAGCAATGTGTTTTCCATTTGGGGGTAACCACCTGTTCAGGCTCTTCTCTCCCACTGCAAGTTTGAGTTTCACAAACCTGATCCAGTGCCACTGGAAAGAAAGAAAAGTCTGTCCTTGACTTCACT
This sequence comes from Corapipo altera, assembly GCF_003945725.1. Taxonomy (NCBI): domain Eukaryota; kingdom Metazoa; phylum Chordata; class Aves; order Passeriformes; family Pipridae; genus Corapipo; species Corapipo altera. The sequence goes on from NW_020884892.1 coordinate 4,700,624, forward strand.
GCGCTTTGCATCAGGATCTGTGTGGGTCAGATGTAAATGGTTTGTGACATTGCATATATCTGCAGCTTCCTGATGTATTGAAGGCTGATGTCTTCTGGGAAAGAAGCCTTTAAGGTGAACAGCCTTAAAACACAAGCCCAGGAAGGGGCACAAATATGTCTAGAAGTGAGGGGATTTCATTGGGTTGTTTTTACCTGGTAGCTTTTCCTAGTGCATAAATCTCAGGCACAGTGTGATGTGCTGTTCCTGAATGGTGAATCACGGTGGTTCTTGAGTAGCAATGTGGGCCAGATGCACCTGTCTGCCTGCTCTCCTCTGACTCAACATGGGAATAAAACCCTGATCTGACACCTGAGCTGAGGCTGGAGCATTTCCCCTGGTTAAGCTAGAAGGAATCACTTCTATTGCTTTCTCTCATCTTTTTGTGACACGTCATATATGTTGGTTGTCCTGAGCATTTTTCACAAGTGTGGGCTGGGAACCTGATTCTCTGACATGAATAAGCCCTTAGTAAATTGACTTAAACCTGTCATATTGACTCTGTCATTCTCACTTTTGTTTTGAAGTCTGGAATGTAGTCCCTCATCTCATTAGCGGCATATGGCCATATAATGTTCCCTCTGCCCTTACCAAATCCAAATACAATATAAAGCTCTTGTTCACTATTTGTACAAGCCAGTGCAAATACTCTGAGCCAGTATGGCTGGTCTCTTATTACCTATTAAATTAAGAACATGCTTGGCAACATCAGCCTCACAGAAGCTGTCTGTATTTGTGTGCTTGACAGTCAACCTCCATGGAAATTGCTGTTATTTTGGATACACTCAGTGCATCACCACCATTTACAGCAAGGGGAATTTTCAGGAAGAAGCTGTAGATCTCAGAAATTTCCCTTCAGGGGTTGCAAGATCTCTCTCTCTTGTACATAAACTTCTTGTCTCACCTCAAGTACTTATTAGTCATGCTCATATTATCACTAACAGTATCAGAAATCCAGTGAATACTGAATATTCAGAAAAACGTTCTACTATTCTGGCAAATTTTATCACAGAGCAATGAAGAAATAACTTTCTCAATTTTACTAACACACAGAATGAAACTTTCAAATACTGATGTGTCAGCATTTGAAAAACTTAAATTAAAAAATCTTGTGGGATATTTCTTTTGAAATAGAAGAGAGCATTTAACCATGTCCTGCTGTATTCACTTGAACATCCCATAGTTATTTTTTGTGATCCATGTGAAGAATCATCTGTCATGCAGGAAATACAAGAATATGTTGACATATTTAAAACTCGTGTTATGTATCCATTTCTCCACTTGCAGTAGACTGTTCTTTAAGTAAAAATGTGTTTGACTCTTACTCTAGACATTAAGTCTGAAGAATCTTGCCTTAATGGTTTAAGGTAGATTCAGTGTTTATGTTTGAATCAATAAACTTAACAGGTTTAAGATGTGGGTACAAGAACTGTCCAGACTATGCAAAGTTATCATGTCCCTTGCGTGGCTGCAAGCAGGGCAGGTTCCTCAGAGATCACATCTTCAGGAACTGTACATGCAACCATGATTCCCAGTAAGGAGCAGGGATGAGGCTAGCCTGTGGCAGGGAGAGAGAGAGGTTTCAATATGGGGCATAGAATCACAAAACTACTGAATGAATACAGTTGGCAGGACCACAGTGGGTCACCTGGTCCAATCTCCCTGCTCAAGCAGGGTCATCCCAGAGCACATGGCACAGGACTGAATCCGGGTGGTTCTTGAATCTCCAGTGATGGAGACTCCACAATCTCTCTGGGCAACCTGTAAGGCCTGCTGTAACTATGCAGTGCTACGCCAAGGTGTTAAGATCCATTAGTGAAGATGCCTCTGCCCAAATTAACGTGCAAACAAGACCATATGCCAAAGTAAACAGTATGGATTTTATCTGACAATAAATGTGAGGTAAGGACATAAAAAGAAATAGAAGAGAGAGGAAAGAGAGAGAGAGAGATATCAAGCAGAAGATGGTCACCACCAATGAATCCAGAGGCATCCTGAGCTTCCTGATGGGGGGGAACCCGGACTCATTCTTCTGGGGGTACCACCTTTATGCAGTTCAAGTTCCAGGTGTCCATGGGGCGATCACAGATGCCATTCCCATAACTTGGAGTGGTATATGTCTGAGCAGTTGATTCCTTTTCCACAGTGGGAATTTTTGTGCAGATGCATTAAACAGAATGCACTAACCAGATCTAGCCTCCATCAGGCCTGGAATTAACGCCTTCCTGTCTCAAATTCCTCCCTTCTGTGCTTATCTCAAGTTCTCACTGTAGTGGCTTAACTTGTGGCAGGTTCCTTCTGTGTCCTTGACAGTATTTGAGACAGGCAACTGTGCTCTTTAAGTCCTTACACAAGCGACAGCAAATGAGTCCCAGTACTTTTGTATACTTGTATAGATGTAGCTAATAGATCCTCAGGAACTGTCTGGAGAAAATAGATGTCTAATGGCACCAGCATCTCTGAACTTCCACTAAGGAAAACCCTGAGACAGCATCAAAAGGACAAACTGGAGAGAACAACCAAAGCACAGAGCACAGACATGAGCTGCTGAGAGGCTCCTGCAGAGCAGGAGACACCATTTAATGACTCCTTGGTCACAGAGGGACTTTGCTCTGTGACTGGCAGACAGAGAGGACTTCCAAACCCCACAACATTGCTGGTTTATTCCCTTGAGCAGCAAGGAATGATTGTTTTGTCATCTATTCTTATGGACCATGCCTTGTTTTAGAGCAGTTCTACAACCTCCTGCCAGAGTTAAGAGAAGGTGAGGTACTTTGAGCTCAGTGCCCAAGACTGAGGAGCCAAGAGACTCAGACCCATGCCAATGTCACAAGGGCTGGGTGAGGGTGAGAGCTAGAAGTCATGGTACCCTGCACTGGTAACTTGTCAGAGTGCTTCAAAAGTCTTGCTTTACCAATGGGGAGGGTAGATGTGAGAGGTGTTTCAAATGTTGCAGTGGTTGGTGGTTGGTCAGCTGGACTATGCTTAGATCCCTTGAAGAGCTGCTGAATGGAGTCTGAGACCTGAAAGCACCAGAAAAACACGACAGGTTGTGAAGGAGCACCTGTAGCCAAGAAGAGGGATCAGCATTTCCTAATTCATTTTACCCTGTTCTTCCCTCTCAGGGACCAGAAACAGAGTGAGAGAAGGCAATTGTTAAAGAAGTTTAAAACCTTGGGGTTTCTACCTGCTTGCAGTGTAAGCCAGCTCCTGTGTGGAGCCCAGCTGGGGATCACTGCTCACAGGGTGCTACTCTGAAACATGGTTTGGTGCACTGCCCACAAAATGTTTTCATTTTGGTATGCTGCTCTCAGAGATAACCAGCCTCAGTCTCCCCTCAGATAGACATTATAAGGAGCATTTGTCTTCTTATTGTTTGCATATACTCTCTCTTTGTTCTCTGTCTTGATATAGCAGTTCTGATATGCTCAGGAAAAGCGAATGGGTATGCTTTAGGAACCTTATTTTAGCGAAAGATGCTATGTGCACATCAGCCCTGTAGTCCAAGCCAGTTTTCTTGTTGGAGACAGTGTGGTTGTATTTCTGAGCTGAGGGCAAGGCTCCTCTGTGTGGAGGTGACATGGCACACCATCTGAGCAGAGAGGCTTAACCAATCTAGAGCGAAACAATGTCCAGCCAGAACTGAACATCACACAGGAAAGATAAGGAAACCAAACAAGATGAAGAACACACTTCAAATATCTTCTGTCCTAGCTTGCCTTCCTTCCCTGACTCAGGCTGTTCTGGGCACATATGTGGGCATTAGAGATCTCAGAAATAACCCCATTTCAAATCTGAGCAATTTTAGGATTTTTTCTGTCCAGGCTTTATTGCAGTTGGCAGAAGACAGTAGCACACTGGTCCATGCTCTTGGCTTAGGATTTGATTTGCATTTCTAGTACACAGGCATTAATTTTTAGCCATCATTGGATCCCTCGGGAACCTCTTCTTTCCCTATTTATTCAGAAAACACAAATCACGAGCACTTTCCTGGTACAAATATAACTCATTCTAAATCCCCACTAATTCCACAAGACACCAGTTTTACTAATTGCCACCTTGATTAATTAAAGTGGAAATAATTTAAGATGGCATTTGCTTCCAACTAGGAAGGTCATTTAAATTTGTTTGTTAATTGAGTTAGAAATACAAAATTTGATCAATCTCCTTCTATTAATCAAGCTCATATTGTATATTACCAAGTTCCCTTTCTGATTACCTTTTCAATGTGGTCGTGTTTGTGATTGCAGCAACGATGGAGTCTGCTAAGGCCCATCCTTCTTTCTAAAGGATTCAGCAAGCTCAAATTATTATTCTGCTGTCTATTAGTGTAGGCTTTTAAAAGACCCCAGTCTCTTTAGTCTCTAGTTCAGCTCCAATGTGCTTAGGTCTTAACAAAAATTTTAGATATCTAAAATAAGTGTTTACTTGAGGAGACAAGGAGGACTGTTACCATCACATTGCTTGTGCATATATACACAGATACATTCAGTGATGGGGACAGCAATTTAGTAGTCTTTTGAAGTTTATCTGTCCTGCAACTCAGATCTGAAAAATGCAGTTATTCCCTTGGGGGTGCTGGTACAAATTTACACCATTGCCAACCCATTCTGGCTGCTCTGGAATTGTGTGTAGGCAATTCAACATACCAGGAGTAATCTGTTCCCATCAATGGGACTAGTGACACATTCCTTCCTTGTAAAAATTTTAGATGAACGGCCCAATCAGGCCATAAGCAATCTGACCCACAGCCCCCCCTTATCAATTGGTCAGACTTCCACTGGTGTTTGTGGGGTTTGGGCCTCACCACTGTGCTTCGTACTGGTGAGAGGCTGGTGTTTTAAAGAAAGCAGTGCTTCAGTGGTTTCTCCAGTGGTGCACTGTGAGAGCTTTAGGGTAGCAGCAGTATTTTGACGGCAAAATACTTCTGCTGAAGTATCTTTTATGTACTTTGATCACAGTGCTCAAAGGATGTGCTGGCTTTGGTCTTATCTCTAATTCTCTTCCACACATCCCTTAAGTGAGGGGTTTAAAGCAGCCACCAGTGTCTGTTTAAGAGGAATATTTTCTGAACTGAGTTTTACAGGATTTTAAAAATTATTATTAAACACTTGGAATGTCATATTTGACAGGTCAACAGATTATTGGGTTTTGGCTTAAATATCAAAAGCCACAATCCTTGGCACATTTCAGCACAATTCACAGCAAATAAAATATTTAAAAGCTGATTACCTAATGTTCTGCAGGGAAACTGATGGGGAGGCATGCTACAAGCTGGTACTGTTTTTCAGCTGGATTTGTAGCTTCTTACTTACTGATCCACTTTTTCTGAGTGTCTGTGGGAAGATTCTAATATCTTGGAGACTTCAGCAAATGCAAGGGTATCTCAGATCTCTCTATCTCTCTGTCTTCCTGCTTTTGTTGGAAGAGACTCTTAAGATCTTCTCTTGGCATTTCCATTTCCATGGAGTTTCCATTTCCATGGGAGTGTGTTCTGCTAAGGAAAATGCACAAAGATTGCTCCACCTGTCTCACTGTTCCCAGGAACAGTCCAACAGTCCGCAGTCCAACTGTGGTCTCTGCCAACAGCCCCGTTAAAAAAAACCATGACAACCAACTCACAAAACAATGAAAGAAATGGGGTGAATCCCTGCTTGTTTCAATTGTCCAAGATCCACTGACTTCTACAAGCCTGGAACAATTTACTTCAGCTGAGGAGTTGCCTTAACATTAGAGTTTAACAATAACAGTCTCTTGAAGCCTGTTCCACTGATCTTTATGGGAAGTTTGCCATTGCCTCTAGTCCTTGGCAGCTGGACTGGAGTTCAGGCACATTGACCAAGATTCACAATAGCACCGTTGCTCTGACCTCCCATGAATTTCAGTGAGATTCAGGCAGTAATCTGGGCGTTCATTCCAAAAAAATCTGAAAATTTGAGGAAGCTTATTTAGCACACAGTATCCTCAGAGACTGTGGGTCATATTATTTGTTTGTTAAAGCCAATCATTCTTTCACACTGCTAATGCACAAATTAATGGGATTAATGGGATACCCTTCTGCTGATATCAGCCAAAAGGGTATTTAACTACCATCAGTGACTCTCCTGTTAAAAGCACAGAACGTGGCTTTTGGCATAAAATATAGGTCAAACCTCAGAAACAGCCAGGCAAAGCAAGGCAAGGTGACAGGTGAAGAGCCATCCAGGGAGAAGACTTACTTATAAACCCCAACAACACATCTACTTCTGGAAGATGTTTTTTACAGGTTTTTCTTTCTTTTTTTGAGCCTCTGATAAGTCATTTAGGTGAACAGATCAATGGGGTGAGGCTGAAGCCCTGGGCTCCTCAAAGTTAATTCCTATACAGCATCATTAGTTACCCTCATTCTACTAAGCCAGTGACTTCCAAGGAGTGCAATTTGCCTTACAGGGGGACAGAAGGGCCTCCATGGTTGGCATATTTCTCAGACACACATTCCTATTAAATTTGATCATTTTTGCTGATGCACGACACATACAGAGGGTTTCTCTGTGCAGTTGTCCCCACTGTGTAGTAAAGCAAGACCAGTACACAGCAGGGTGGTATCCTAAGGGATGCATCCAAGAAGGAAGCAGGCTTCTGGGTAAACTGCTAGGCAAGGATTCTGGGACCTGGCCATAACATAGGGCTTTTCTCCAGGTTGTTACAGCCAGTTTAACAGGGAGAGGTACAAGCAGGGTAGAGACCTCATGTTCATCACTGCATCAGCTCTTTCTGGCTTTCTGAGTCAATGTAGAAGTGTGACATATATGCTACAGAAGGGCCACCGAAAATAGAGTTTTCTCTTCCCAGTTCAGCTATTCTAGCTTAGGTCTTCCAGACTAAAAAAGAGTGAAGAGTTTTTATCTTTACAGAACAGCATATGAAGAAGTGATGCATTAGCTTACTGCTGTATGGGACACCCCAGGAAGAAGCAAATGAATGATACACTGGATCATCTCAAAGACACTGGGTGAAGGCCCACATACATGGACAATTGAAATGAGCCCATTTTGCCTAAGGATCCCACTCCTGTCCCTGGATATGCAGTCAGTGAAATCAGTGCAGCCCAGAGAGTAATTCAGCTTACCCTGAAGTGTCTGCATGACCAACTGCCTCCTCAGGCCCCACTGGCTGTATTGACTGAATGTCTTTGCTGCAAAAATAGCTTAAGATATGCAGCAGATATGCAGATATAGGCACCTGTGTGGATAGATATGTTTCTTTATTCTTGAACTGATTTCCACACAAGACAACACTGGCTTTTTCCCAGGATAAATGGTTGAGTTCTAAGCACAGGCAAAATTTCAACTATGGTGAAAACAAATCCATGCCAAGAAGTTAACTTTATTTGCAGGGTGGATATTTTTCCTGCAGTATCCCACCTATAATATAAAAAAAGAACAAAAGTTCCCTCAATCAACACATTTTTGTGCTGGGTTCCCATTTGATTTTAGTGCAAACACTTTATTTGTGTGTGTAAGTCCTCTTTTGGAAGTGTTAAATCAAAGAATAAGGGCTTTCTAGAAGACTGGTTGAGTCAGTAACACCAATGAAAAGATGCACTCAAAAGACCTTAAAACCCACATCAAAGACAAACAACAGAAGGAAAAAAGGTGTTGGAGAGTCAGTCTGACAAAACGGGAAACTTAGAGGTAGTGTTTCAGGAAAGATGTAGACAGAGAATGGATAATCAAGAGAGCATTAAATGAACCTGGAGAGAAAGAAATGTTAAGGTTTTGATTTTGAAGACATGGCAAGGCACCTCACTCAAGTTAGTGGTACAATAAATAATGTAAGATCTAGAAATACTTGGTTTGAGTAAAACTACCTGAACACTTGTGTATAATAGCCTGAAAAACATACAAAAAATGGTTTATTATGAATGAAGGTCTGTACTGAGTGAGATTAAAGAGCTGACTGGCCTGTCTGGTCTATTATTATTTTCACTGATACCCTGGAGGATGAAATAGGAAACCTGCTTAGGCAGTTTGCCGGTACCACCAAATGGGGACTGACCGAACGCAATGGTGGGTGGGAGTCACATTCAAAAGAAATTATCTGGGAACTTTTTTAAGAAAATGGTCAAATTACAGGGCAGCAAAGGTTGCAGATATAGCCCTTAGGCAGAGAGTCTCAACTATGCAAATAAAAGTGGGAGAAAATAAATCTGCAGAAGTTCTGAAAATTGCAGTGGATGTGAATCTGACTTTGACTAAATAACCAAACTCATGCTCCTACAGCAAGGGCAGACACAGGAGGACAGTAACCATCCCATGCTATTAGTAGTAACAATCTCATTCACATATGACAGATTGCTGCAAGACTAGTCTAGTCTCCATTTTCATTCCATGTGGGATATGATGCAATGTGAGAATATCTCAAAGAGAAGATTTGATTTAGAAATTAGAAAAACATTTTTACTTGTTTTTACTTTGTAGCATTTCCTGATGTACAGCTCTTCAAAGTAGATTGCCTTTATTTTCCATACCAGTTAGCAACTTCACAGCCTGTCCCAACAGAGACTAGGGCTGGACATGCTGAATATCTCCTATTTTATTCAGAAAAATTATCCTTGAGGGAGTATAGCTAGAAGATAATGTAAGCAAATAAAGAGTAGCACCTGAGCTGGATCAGTTGTAGAGATAGACACGGCCTTGTTCCCAAAAGTCGTTCCAGCATCTTTTGTATCCTGTCATCGAAAATAACTGTCGGTGCTTGATGTTGCATAAAACAAATAACAGTGGTTGCAACAAACGTGGGTAGAGCCCTTCCCAAATCTTCATTCGCGAAGCCTAGCCATGATGATGATGATGATGATGATGGTACTTACCTAAACTTCAGTGTATAAATTAATACTTAGCAAACAGATAGATCTTTTAAGCACGTATATATGAAATGAGAATCTACCTCGTAATGACTGTAATGAGTTAGGCAGCAAATTATAAAGCATTCATTCAACATGTAAGAGAATAAAGTATCTTTCATTTTGATAAAATCTGCCTGAAACGCCCAGGTTTAGATTTGCAGACTTGAAAACTTAGAATGTAAAAAATAAAGTTTTCTTGGGTTTTGTTGGTTTTTTTTTCTTTCTTCTATTTACTTGGTTGGCTTACAAATCCTTTATGCTTACAATGCTTACAAATGCATGTTTGTGAACAAGGGAAGCATGCTTTCCATAAAAAGCAATTATTAGCTGTTCTACGACCTTCCCTTCCTTCTCCCTCAAATTTATATGCTGACCTATGGTGTGGAACATCCCTTTAGTCAGCTGGGGTCAGCTGTCCAGTCTGTGTCTCCCTCCAACTCCCAGTGTGCACCCTCAGCCTCCTTGCTGGTGGGGTGAGGAGCAGAAAAGCCTTTGACTTTGTGTAAGCCCTGCCCAGCAGTAACAAAAACATCTCTGCGTTATCAGCACTGTTTTCATCAGAAATCCAAACCACAGCCCCAAACTAGCTACTGTAGAGAATATTATCTCTATGACAGTCAAAAAAATCTGCAGCTGTTACTTTATATCTGATTTTCCCCAATATATGCCATTTTTAATTCAGATACATTTTTAACTAGTGTAACTCCAGGGCAGCCAGGTTTCAGCTTGAACATTTAACATTTTGAGACAGAATTAAGGCTAAGTAACTACAAAAGGGAAGAGCTGAAACACAGGAAAGGGCTAAAAATGGATATATGGATGCTATGGAAAACAGATCACTTTGGTCTTAAATTTGATTATTCTTTAGAGGAAACTGCAGCTCTTGTTTGCTTGACATTTTCTGTTGCTCACATCTTGCTAATGGTTGAATTTTAAGAGATGTAGTGATTACTGAATCTGGAATTAGTTAAAAAAAATAATTTGGCAGATGAAGTATACAGGCCAACAGCATGCAGGAAGAACAAAACAAAGGACTTGACAGGAAGTAAGACCTGGCATTTCAGGATCAGCACTCTTTAGCTCTGTAGGGTTTTGTAAAGGCACTGCATGCAGTGGATCTAATCTTAAAGAGATATGCTCTCTGAATTTAAAGATAGGATAAGGACTTTTAAAGAATAACTTGTGCATTCTCTGAGGAGCCTTTATAGTTTACCTAAAACTAACAGAAGTTTGAGTATTGGCCCATTTAACAACCTAAGGAACACAGAAAGTTTCTGTTCTAGCTCAAGTACAGCATGCAATTTAATTATCTTGCTATCTCTTTTCACAGCAGCAGTTTAGAAACTGTGTATGTGGATCTGCCTTTGATTCGCTTCCTAATGAGTAGAGACAGAAATCAAATAAGTACCTGAATCTGAAAAAATATGAATGATTTCCCCAGATCACCTCTATCCTCAATTTTGACTGTGTTGAACAGACATTCTCTGACTGGCAAGGATAACACACCCATAATCTTGAGCTAAGGCCAGTAATAGAACGTTTTAGTAATGGAATTCTTTTCCAGCAGGTATTAGCGTTACCTTTCAGGGATCCATTCAGCTCTCATTTGAAAAGCACGGTGTTGAGGTTCTCAAGGGTCAGGAACTGAACTTGCACAGGTTTTCATGAGCTCCTGCTGTGTGTCTCAAGCCTAAATCACCCCAATTGAAGCACTATAGAGCAATCTGTGAGTCCATCTATGTTTTCTTTTAGGTCATCACCAGAGCGCAAAGGGTGTTCTTGGAACTAAAACCAAACCAAATTGACAGTACAGGCTTATAATAGAGCCTAAAGTACCAATATCCTTATTTCACACAATGTAGGTAGGTGCTTAAAGCTGCCCAGGTTGAGTTTGCGCCCAGATGTGTTCAATTCCTAAGGCATTGGAATGAACCTTTCCTTCTCCAGAGTGATGGTGTCCTGCAGCCCCCACCTATGCCCAGGATGTTTGACACTACTGGGAATGGCACTCAGGCATTCTGGATCTCGAAACAGACCAAGTGGAATCCCAAGTCATTCCAAGTGGGATCCTCAGGGAAATCAAGCCCTTGAGGAGGAACTGAGGACGTCAGACAATCCTGAGTTCAGAGGTTTCCTCTGTGGTAGGGAGGTGGAGTCAGAAGCAGTGAATGTCTGGCCCAGATTTTCTCAACAATATCCCAGTAGAAGGGAAACATTTCACCTCAAAGGAAGACTTTTCTTCTATGGGTAGAAAAGCTACCTCCCCCATTCATGCAGAAAGAAGGATTATTGAAAGCCTGGATTGCTCTAGGACTGAGCCTTGCTCTCCTTCCTCCCTGTGAGCCTGACAGGCAGTGTAGACTTGACTACACACATGTTCTTCTTGCAGCCTCAGCTTTCATTTTTGGCTTTCCTGTACACAGCAGATAACACCAGAGTTTCTTGCAGGCAATACATTTCCTGAGCACCATGTATGGGGAATTATGCACTAGAACATGAAATTGTTACATTTCCTGACTTATGGTCAGACATTTGTGCAATTTTCATTCCAATGAAATAGCACAGGGTCTTTAACAAAGCAACATAAGGTCAGTTACCTCAATTTGTCAGAAGATTATTTGGAACTATCAAGTCTTGTCTGTGACCTGAAAGAGTAAAAGAAACAGATCATGTGTTTTAAAATTGGCACAGTTGGTTATTCAGCCAGGAGCTAAAGAAAATTTACTCCTGTTCCAGTCTTGCAGGACTGTCAGTGTATTTACTAAGTAAATTTGGAGTCACCCCATGAAGCTTATGCAGCTACATTAGTGACTAGATGGGAGAGAATATACATCTATCTAGGCAGGCATCTAAGGAAAAGGGTTAACAACTGCAAGATTTGTTGATTGACTTTTGTCAATCAGTATCTTCCCTGCTGTGTAAAAAATTGAATCTTCCTAACAATATCTTGTCTTAATTAGTTTTTGTTACAACGAGCAACCTGGTTGCAGAAAAAAAAAACAATTGTGAAAAATCTTTGCTTCAGTATTTACAGGGCGGG
>NW_020884892.1:4712599-4738601 GCF_003945725.1 Corapipo altera
AACAAGGGTGAAATTTGCTTGGGTAATGTGTTTATCTGCAACATGAACACCCAGATCTGAGCAACTGTCCCTGCCTACCCATTATATCCAGGGAAAGAGCTGGTCAGTGGCATCAGTAGAGTTTAGGATGCAATTTTCCTTATCCTAAAACTACATTTGGTCCCTGTTGACTCTGTTGTCTTGGGTTTTGATTCAGTGCTGAAGATCTGGACAATAGCTGGTGTGTAACAAAGCTGGGACACCTCAGCTGTGTCATCTATGTCTGTATTTCCCAGCAGCAGGGTAATAGGAATATTGAACATATGATGCAGGTAGCATCTGCATCTACCTGTCCTCAGAAATAAACCTGACATTGTCAGCCTGTTCTAGAAAAGTCTGTAGCTCCCACAGATGTGGGGAGGAGCTTTTGCATGTGTCAGCTCCATCGTACAGTGACCACCCAGATCTGCTGTAAGAGCAAAGACATTTTAGATATAATTAGAAAGTCCTGCAATGGGCTAAGGAGGGTTTATTTCCCTTCACACCAAAAGCTTATAGGCTTCAGGCTGAGCTGTGGGTATAATTCTGAAAAGGTCAGCAGCATAGCAGGGAGAGTGAATCACATTTACAGCTAAATAAAGGCTGACAGTGACCATGGAATGGTGCTTCCCAGCCATGAAGGAGTGTGCTGGTCCTCGATGTATTGCTTTGGTGGGGATGGATTCTGAATCCATCCCTGCAATAGTGGAGGGTAGCTGTGACTTTGCAAGGATGAGAAAGTGGACTATAGAGAGGACCATAATGCTGCAGAGGCAGGTAGAATTCCCTCTTGGAGTAACCTGGAGGGACCATAGATGTACAAAGGCCAATGCAAACTGAAAAAGTCATCAGAGAATAAATAACAAGTGTCTGCTTCAGCTGTCATTCTTCCTGACACACTAGACCAGTATGTCACTGGTGTGACTGACCTCTGGCCTTTATCTGCAGCCGAAAGTGAATAGCAGGAGTTCAAAAATGTTGTACCAACAGGACCCAATGATTCCTTTTTTTTTTTAATAACTATTCAGTTCGTCTTTATAAATAGTTGGAAAAGGTTAAAGAAAGATGAAGAGGTGTTAAAAGCATATTGCTAATAGGAGTAGCATGTACTTTTTATGTGGTATAATTCCATCACATTAGTAAATCTGTGGACCTCTTAGATTCTTAACTGTCATAACCACTGACCAACCATTTATTGACAGTCATTAAGCATTTATTATCTCTGCCCGAATTGTTTCTAAATGTTCCAGTAATATAAATTGTTCTTTCAAAATTGAATAATGCAGCTGTGCTTTACCTGCAATTTTCTCTTTGCCCAGCATTTAATATGTTTAAAATCCCCTCTGAGTAAAAATTTCTGTAGAAAGTAATTCAAAGGAGAGTGTTCTTTACCACAGTAACCCCCCATGCATGTATCTCTGTTAATTGAACTACTTTTCTAGACAACACAGTAATTATAGCTCATTCAAGAGCATAAAAGAGCTTTGCTGTTATTTTACCCTGACATTTTCTCTGTCAGTGTGTGGTCTCACCAGTATAATAGGAGGCTTCTCCCTTGAATCACAGGGCACAAGTAGGAACTGTGTTGTTTTGTAAACGCTGGGAAACGCCATAGGCATAGGCGTTTTTTGCACAGGATCATTTTGCACAATCCCTTCCCTTCATGCAGGCCCAGCCTAGGCAGAACATGCTGATCTCTGTGGTTGTGAGGCACCTGCCTTGGACAGCACGTCTGTGTGTCAAAATAGTCTAATAAATGAAAAAAAAAAGTTCTTATTACTTTTGTCTTCTGACTTTTTAAGATCTGAGACATGTAACTGTACTTACAGGCCGGCACCTATTGTGTTGTGAGGCTGACTGTAAAGTTTGGGTTTGCTTTTCATGTAAGACATATCCAACTAGGATGGCTTTGTTCCTGCTGCAGGCAGGGGTTGGATTCCCATAGTTTTTGCTGGTGACTGGGCAGGGAATCAGATTTAGCAAGTGCAGCATGTATGGCTTCCTGAGCTTGGAGATGTTCTGCTTTGTAGCTCAAAGTTATCACAAATGAACATTAGAGAAACATGAAAATCAGCTTAGTCAGAGTACAGGAACATGATATGGGAACAGGACTTCATGCTGAGCTTTCTGAAATGGTAAAATTGAGTGGGCTTCTGCTATTTTCCAGACCTAATAATTTACTTGATCCCTAAAGCTGCTTCTCTTCCTAAGTTCTGTCATTCTGGATTTAACTTCTGGAGAAAAGCCATCTGTTTACTTATTAATCAACAGTCACCTCTTAACTTATCAATATGTAATACTTGTTAAAACAGTTATTTGAGTAACGTACATGCTCGAAGGGAGGTTTATCAGGTGTATAATGAATGAGAGTTTTGAGAGAGAGAACAGATAAGTTCAAGTAATAACAAAGTAATTTTCAAGGTTAATTAGGTAGGGATCACAAAAGTCATTGCTATTTACCAGCATTGCTTCAAAACACGTATCCAGTAACCGATGCGTCTCCTGTTACCACAAAGAAAAGATTACAAAGAGGAACTCCAAACTCCAGCTGGGAACTGAAGCCTGGTTACGGACAGTGATGGCTAAAGGTTATTGTTTTCTAATGGACTATGGGGTACATGCTGAGCTGGATCCAAAATGCGAAGATTAAGCAGTAGACATAGTTGGCAGTGTTGGTGAACCGTAAATTCAGATGCACGTAAGGAGAGATTTTTGGATCTGAATGTCAGCTTGCACCACTGCGAATGTCTGGAAAAGCTCTCTGATGATCCTCTCAGCAAATAAATGAAGGACTGAGCTCTACGTTAGAGCTGATCTTTCTAATATCAGGTTTATGCTTAGCATGAGGAGGCTCTGCTTCTATTGCTCCCTACATACCCTGCTAGGGCCCATCCTGTTCCTTTCACCGATGTTTGCTTTGGTAGCAGTAACTGCAGATTCCTTGTCCTTGGAGAAATGCTGTTCCTCAAGGAGACCAAGGGAGAGACACAGCTGGGCCCTGGATACTATGGAGCCCCAGTGAATTGTTTTGTGATCAAGTGGGTAAGCTATTTGCTTGCAAAGGAGGCTGGAGAAGCTTTCAGAGGTATCATCCTGGGAGATGGGCCACATCTCATACAGCTGCTACTGCTCTGTAAAGTGGGACCTTTCAGCCCCACGGTAATTATATATTGCTTTAAATTACTTTGGAGTGGCTCTCAGTATGTTGTCATCAAGGCTGTCATCTTAAGGTACAAGCTCAGACACAAGAGAAAGAAGCTAAAGTGAATCAGACAATGATGGTGGCTGAGTTCATTTCATTGAGCTTGTACAGTGATCCTGACCTCCATAAAAGTTCTCCATTTCAATTTCTGTCTTCTGAGGAAAAAGCTATAGCCTTCCCCTTTTGAACTTTTTTAAGTGGAGAAAAAGTAGGAAAGACTCTTTTCTCCTTTAGCCAGAAACAAGACAAGCCCATCAATGCTTTGGCAATAAAACCACACTTAGCATTTGTTGTTCTTACCTACTAGGCCATAAATCAAATTTCAGCTTGTCACTCATTTCATCCCAGGGCTGACAACTTTTATCCACTGCAGTATTACACATCTGAAGGGTAGTGTAGAGGTCTGAAATATAGTGCTGAAATTTTTAAGGTGGAAGTAGGCGTGATTTAATTTATTGCTCTGGGTACTGCCGTTTTTTTAAGCTGCATCTTGGATAGAATGCCATTCAGATACCCTTCTGGATTCTACTTTGTAACTCTTCACCTCTAAACAATAATGTGCTTATAAGTGAGATCTGTCAGGAAAGTTGTAATGGTGCATAGCAATGTTAAGCAGGCTTTAAAAATGTATTTTCTAATGAGGTACTTAGGAAAAGAACAAAAGTAGTACTCTGAATCTGTGATGGTCTTGTAATTGTAACATTTTACCTCAGAAATTAGATAAAAATGAAATCGTTTTGCTTCATTATACTTGGTAATTTGGCTTTGCAATTAGGAAAATCTGGAGCAGTGTGTTTTGTATCTTTCTGGTATGAAAGATTATAAAAGCTCCATGAACATGTATAAAAGTAGCACTATAGTGAGTGAGTTTCTGCTGATGAGCATCTCCCTGTGTTCAGTCTGACAACTGAAAATATGAGGGGCTCTGAAGCCACCATTATGTTCCATCATCTCAATGATCCGTGGATTAGGAACTGGCACAACCACACTGAAGAGCTCTAAGGGAGCTGTAATAGCCTATCTTGTCAGCAGCCAGGCACTGTGGATTAAAGTGGGAGAGCACTGAACCACGTACACTCCCTTCCTGTTCTGTGGTCTTCACCTCTTTTTAAGCTGGGAGGCTTGTCCACTTTCAGAAATATAATAATCAGCAACTTTTGGTAAAAACTGAAGGTCTTTTTGTCATAACAACTCCTGTGGGCCAGCTAGGGAGAAAACTGTTGCTAAGCGTGGTGTTGGTTTGTCCATTGCAAATGAGTTTGGCTGCAATCCCTAAATCACTCCACTGCTGTCATATGAGCAACTCCCCCTTCCTTGGTCAGATCCCTGGGCTGTTCACTAATGGGGTTGCCAATGACAGTCCCTGTTTGCCAGGTCCATTAGTCAGCCTGCCCAAGCACAGACATGCTCCTTGCAGGGTCTGCTGGAGGCATATGTGAAGTTCAAGATGATCTCCAGTGCTTGATCCAAGCTGGGTTTGTACAGAGGCAGTTCAAGTGTTTCTGTGTGGATCTGCTGCAATGAAAGCCCTGGCAAATGCCGAGCAGTGGTGGTTCTTCTGCACTGCATTCCCAATGTTTTCTCTGGGAAAGCAGCATGGCACTGCAAGGGAACAGGCTCTGTACATTTGTACAGTGGGACATATCCCCCTTCACTGTTCTTTGGGACTGCAGGGCACTGGAGTGACTGGTGGCTTTACAAGGACTAATCCAAATCTTGCAGGGCTGCAGCTGAAAGGTAATGAGTCCTGTGGGACCCAGACTTACTCTGTGAAGAGCCTGATGGATGTCTTTGCAACTTGCATGGGTATCACCAGTCCCTTTTGTTAACTCAATTGTCTGAACCCACTGTTATCCTTGATAACTGAGAGTTGCTCTTTAAGTTAATAACATCTATGTCATGATATTTTAAAGACATTTTTGGACTTAACATAAGAAGTTGGGTGAAATAGTAATTGCTTATTTAAAGTTTTTAATGGGGTCCACTTTACATTTTAGTAACAAAATAATATTTACCTTTGACCACTATTGACCTGGAGCAGATCCAGCCCAGTGACCTACATGGGAAAATATCTGTATTTGTTGCTGATCATCTGAGTCAAGCATTCCCTAGTGCAATGGGTTTACAGTCCTTAATCCTGCAAATAAATTCAGAAAAGCAGAGTTTTATGACCAGGCTGGTACTTTTTGAAGTTTTTAAGGTTTCTATGAGAAAGAACAGGGACCACAGTCAGGGCTTTCAGGAAGAATAGCATATGTGTTTCAGGTAAATTCAGAATGCTACAGAACACTGTATGATCCAGATCTCAGGGTTTTCAGGCACACAAGGTCAGGACCATGCCCTGCTGTATCAAAGTTTAATCTTTGCCGTTTATATCTTAGTGAAACCTTGAACCTGTCCTATTAATTTTTGTTTCTAGTCACATCTACTTGCTCCTTGTGCTCTTATGGAGCAGGTAACTGAGCCATGATCTCTTTCCTCCCCTCCCGTCCCCTCCCCTCCCCTTTCCTTTTTTATCTTTTTCTCTTTTTCTCAAGTTCAGTGGGAAAACAAGCTCATTTCAGATTCACAGCAGTTACATTTGTAATCTCTTCTCTTTTTTACAAAGCACTATTAAATTAATTCTACCTCCATTAATCTTACATCACTTAGGCTCTCTGTATTCCTTGGAGAAGACAAGAGAATAATTTTAAATCAGAGTCACTCCATCATTACTATATTTTTCCTCATATGCACAGGTATGAACTTCAAGACCTGGAAGGATCCTCTGAAACCTACAACAGTGGGAGAGAGATTGATCTTTCTGCAGTGGGAAATCCAGTCCACCTACCTTAGTGATGTGTGTCACTCCTTCATGTTAAGGAGTTTGTGTATTATTTCCAGTCAATACTTTCTGACCAGATTTACAATGTCTTTTTCATTTTTTTTTAATAGATTAACATTTCCCATTTCTTTTTCTTTTCATTCTTTTAGCCCTCAGTTAGTTTCAGTGGGCCTTAGAAACCAATGCACATTTACTCCCCTTCGCTTCTCTCAATCACAATTATGTTGAAATTACATAAGAGAGGTAACTGTGGTTATAAAAAGTGCTTTATTCTGAAAGAAGGAATCTTACAGTTTTCAGTACAATAGGATTGAGAGAGACCTTGTTTTTTATATCAAATCATTTGATGCTACACTTTATGGAATCCAAATCATAATCATACTTTATGTTTTTGTCTCCATCAATCCTTCTATAAGACTGAGTGAAAGCTGCTGCCGTAAAATTGTTACCAATTTTGTAGCCTAAAATTTTCATTGCCAATATTTGCCCTTTTTTTTTTTTAAATCATTTGGAGAGGATGATCTCTTAACCTAAACAGTTTCTTTTTCTTCTCATTATTTCTACCTAAATAATTATTTTAATCTCTCTTGTCCAGGGGGATTGATGGTTTCTGGTATCAAATAATGCAGGTTCCATCATGTTGGCATGTATGAAACACCAGGACTGCAGTGTCAGTGCAAGGAAATAGTTCTGAAATACAGTGATTTTCTGGTTTTGGTACACAGCCCTGCCTCTGTGCAGTCAAAAAATTCACCATTTGTAATGTCTTCATCCCCACACAACTCCTCTGTCCCCACTGTAGGCGACAAAGTGCACCATCCACATTTTGCAATGGGAAAGCAAGGTGAAGCCTTGAGTCACAGAGGGAGTTTCCCATGGACCAGGCAGCCTTGGCACACAAAAGCTCTGACTGCTGGAATATCCTCCCTTCCTTCTGAAGTTTTTGTAGTCGCTTAAGGGATTTGATTCTCAGGCCTCATTAAATTAAATGGGATGAGGGCATTCAGACATCTGAAGTTGCTCTGAAAATCTCAGCTGTAAAAGACAGCTTATTAGGCCATTTCCCCCATATCTTACAACCAGAAAAAGCAGATCCATTGTGAGTGAAAGAGAGAGACCAGTACATCATAATAAATAAGAGAAATAGCTACTATTTTGTAATTCAATTGTAACTTCCCATTAAATTTAATAATGCATACACTTTAACTTCATTTTGTTCTTATTAAGAGAAAAGAAATTGGTCCAGGCAAGCGAGCAAATAATTAAATAGAAATATTAAAAAATGCATGAAGAGTATAGAGCTTAAATGTGTATCACTTTTACAGTGGCAGATATAATTTAGAAGCTGGGTCCCTAAAAATGAAACATTCTTCAAGTTTTGGAAAGCTCTCTAGGAATTCTAGCATCAGAAATGAGTTTTCATAGTATCACTAGAGACACAAGGTTGCTTATTTTTTCACAGTCCCCAGCACAGACTATATTAAATACAGAAACACTGAGGGAAAGTCCACAGTGAGTGATAGAAAAGGCCACGGCATAGGACTGGAAATACCTGAGCTGCCTTTGAAGGCATGTGGTGTGAGGTTTGGGGATGGTCCTGTGCAGCACTAAGGGTTGGACTCAATGATCCTTGTGAGTTCCTTCCAACTCAGCATGTTCTGTGATTCTGTAATTAGCTACCCGGGATATTAGCACCCTGCTTCTTAACAGGCTGAGGGAAGACAAGCTGTTTTCCAACTGAAGTAGTAACTTTTAAACACAACAAAAATCACTACAGTGCCCTGCAGTGATTGTCCAGCCCTATCCACTCAGATCAGGACCAACATTTAGATTCTGAAAATAGAGACATCACAAAAGCCACTAAGTGAAATTCCAGGGCTCTCTAAGGGTGTCCATGCTACAAGAAATTTGCCTGGAGAGCTTGAAGTGAAGCCAATGGAGATGATTTCAGCCAATTTTATCTTTATAAACACATGCAAACCTGACCTCTTTGAGGCCTCTTCACATTCATTGCCAGAGGATTTTCCAAACGTCACAGATCTCTTTTTCCACAGACACATTCCTTCTTCAACCAGAAAGTTTTCTGTCACCACACTGGATGGAGAGAGCAGACAAGAAAAGGACAGGCACATTTAAACACACAGAGAGAAATACCTACTTAATCTGACTGACCTCTCACTTATATGCCTGTTTAAAACTTTCTTATTCTTTCAACAAAATCCGCTTGCGGTAGATAAACATTATCTGGATGTTCCAGATCAAATCACTGCAAAAAAAAATTTAAGTCTTGACATTGAAATGGCTAGAATTATCCTATTAAGGAGAACTGAACATTAATTCTTTAACAGACCTAAATCATCTTTTATATGCAGAGCACTAGAAATGCTGTTGCAAGGCCAGGCAGACATGGAAGTTATAGGAGAGGGAATCTTTGCTTCTTCAGTGCTATCACTTCAGTAACTGTTCACCTTCATGGTTGAAATAAACTTTACAGTTTCAATATTCCTCTTTATTTCCTTTACTCTGCAGGGGAACATTACATTACATTACCATTCTACCTGTTTATTTCAAGCCCATGTGGGAAAGGACAAAAACCCATAATTCTTTCTACTTTAAAATAACTTCTGTTCTGCAGCCAATGGCTCTGTATGGTAATGAGGCATTTGGACTGAGCTATGCAAACTTTACCTCTGAGTCTTGTTTTCCTAAGGGGATTGTGGCAAGGTGGAGTTTGGCCTCTTCTTCCAGGCAACAAGCAACAGGACAAAGGGAAATGGCCTCAAATTGCGCCAGGGAAGGCTCAGATTGGATATTAGGAAAGTGTTTTTCACTGAAACAGTGGTTAAGCACCAGAACAGGGTGCTCAGGGAAGTGGTGGAGTCACCATCCCTGGAAGTGTTCAAAGAATGAGTAGACGTGGCACTTCACAATGTGGTTTAGTGGGCATGGGGGTATTGGTTGAAGGTGGGACTCAGTGATCTTGGAGATCTTTTCTATTCTTAATGGTTCTGTAATTATTTGTAGACATGTCTATGCTCACTTGTATCTGGAGGCATTCCTCTTCAGTATAGGAGACTTTATATTGGAGGTTTTGTGTTAAATGCCAGGGAACAAGAGCACCAGAAATTAATAACTACTACTGGCTTTTAGTGTTGTTACAAAATTGGGTAAGATGGAGTAATTAAAGGCAGCCAATACAAGTACCAAAAACAGGTCAGGAAAAACAAATATGCAAAAAGGCAAAACTTGCTTGATGCTTTTAGGGAACCTCCACAGCAGACAGGAAAGAGTGAAAATATTGATTAAAATAAATGGTACACAAAAGAGAATAAAAATGGTGTGAGGCCAGAGCACTGAAAGTGAGATATGTGGCTGTGTGAAAGACTTGCTTAGCAAGGACAGTGAGAGGGCTAGAAATGGTGTGGAGATCTTTTAGCAAGGAAGGAGCTGAGGAGCTGCAGCACTGCACAGGCTGATGCCAGAGCCAGGACGTGCTGTACCTTGCACTGTACAGATGGGAGGTTTCTAAAGAAAATCCATGTCATATCTGCTAACGACAGTGAAGAGCAGCAGGCTGACCACTGACAAAGAGGGGAGTCTAATTTTGAAGTGTCAAGGCAGAAGTGACAAGATAGGCCAGAAAAATTATCTGTAAGATGGTTGTAACTATTGGTGAAGTTAAAAACCTTCTCACCCCTTTGTTCTTCTAGGAAGGATGTTATTTCTCTTAGTGACATTGTGCTCTTATGCTTTAGAATGCTCAGTTTTTACTGGCTATTTCCTACTGAGCACAGAAGTTCCGGGAATAAAATGTAAACCTTGATTCAGTGCCAATCTCTACAGATCACTCTGAATTTCCAAACAGGTGAACATTATTCATGGCAATACATGGCCTGAGCCTGAAATAAAGTATGATATGACTTACATTTCTGTCTCGGTCTTGCACTGGGGACAAACCACATGAGAATGACACGACCAAAGGTGAAAGAACAAACATATAAAGCCATGGGTCCAGCATTTCACAACCTGGAAAGCAGATCATGGGGAAATCCTTTTTAGCCATCACAGCAGGAACAATACTTCCCTGTACTTTATCAGCCCAGTGAGAAAATCAGGACAACCTCTTTGCTTTGGCAACTTGCCTTGCCACCACCTAGGGCTGTTGGCTCAGAGTGTCAGGATGTTTGAAGCACTCTGCAGAAAAGCCAATATTTAAATAGACAAAGGGTCAGACTCAAACCTCCTTGGAACAAATGGGATTCCTACTACATATTTATGTGGGTTTTAGATTAAGGCAGCAGGAGCTAATTTATCCCAGAGCCCCTGGAAACCTCTATTCAGTGATTTATGGAGGTTCATTGATAAAAAGGACCTGGAGAACTGGAATGCTGCTTCTTGAGGGATGCTTCTTTGTCACTGACAAGAAGAGTTGAGTCTTCAGCTGTTGCTGACACATGCTTTTATTTTGATACTCAACCTAACTTCTGGGATTTATTAATAGAAGTTTTTTATGGCCAATATAAATAGTGTGGGGTTTTGCCAATGTCCATAACTCCTCAAACTGTAACGCACAGGGACTTAGATGAACAATTGATCTGGGTACTTAGCTTTCAAAGTGAAGCAGATGGGAATGAGGCAGTGAACAGAAGTCAGGTAGGTGCATATAAACATAAGGAGCTAAACCTGTGTGATTGAAATGTTTCCCAATTTATAGTCTTATCACTACAGATCCAAAGAAATGGCAGTTGAGTAACTTATGCCTGGACTGTTGGTTGAATATAGTTCCTTATATGCTGTGAGGCTGCTGGTAGAACAAAGTGTCGGATCTGGTCTTTTGAGTCCATATGCAGATATTTATTTACTTAAGAGACTGGCAGATTTACTGTTAATGATTTTTTTTTCCCTATAATTTGGGTCATTATGAATCCAACCTTCTCCCTGAACGTTGCCATATGCATTTTTAATTAGGACAATATTTGAAAATATTAGTTTATTAACATTGAAGAATATTTTACTAAGAGACACGGATATCCTGATGGGAGAATTAAAGTTATAAATTTATACCGGTTTTGGCTATGTATTCTGGAGTTAGAATGAAGGACAGAAAAATTCCAGTTTCCCCTGCAAAACCAGTACATCATCATGTAAGTTACTGTGCCCTGAAAAATGCATTCATATTAAAAAATACACTGGAAACCAAAGTTCGGGGGTGGTGGTTTGCAGGCATTTGTTTTAATAAGAGCAACTTAAAATGGAATGTTTCTAAGATAGAAGTATCAACAATCACCTCATATGACTTAAAAAAAAGAGGTTTTCTTTTCATTATGCACAGAGAAGCCTGTGATGATGTCTGTTGCCTCTGTACTTTTAGAAGCAGCAAGATCTGGTGTCAGTATGTCCGGTAGCGATGCCAGTTCATAAGGACATAGATCAACAGCTTGCTGAAGTCAAAACTGTCTGTCCTTTAGCCATTTCTATGCTCTTCACAAATTTATTCTTTACCATATTTTGGATAGTCTACACTAAATTTACCTGTTCTGAGTGCACTGGTTAAATGTGAGTCTGATTCACAGCCCAGCATATCTTCTTTGTTTTCCTGATTTTCAGGCTGTATTTTTTATCTCTTAGATATTGGTTTTTCCTTCACTTGCCCTCCTGTTTGTTTTCACTTGTAACAAGAAGACAGATGCACTTTTATAAGGTGCAGCTTTATATTTAAATCCTGTCTGGATTTACACTGGATTTTGCCAGTACAAGCCGGCAGCATGACTGAGAGTCTGACTTACACAAGGATTTAACACTTTTTCCCTCTGAGTCTCTGCCCCATTGGTGTAAGTAAACAACTACTTTTTAACAGTGAGTCCTGACCCTCCTGCTGTCTCAGTTTGTGTTTATTCAACAAGTACAGACTGATTTCCCAAGTGAAATGATGGGGTCAGCCTCTTTCACCCCTACAAACTCATGGGACTTCCATAGTCCTATTCCCACTTCTCTGCAATTAATGCTGCAGGTGGTCATGTTGTTTTTTATTTTCAGCTATTTTAGTAACTTCCTTGATTTAAGACCTGGTTTAGTCTGGGGCTAACAGAAGAGATAGATCTGGAGGTCTTAGGTTGTTCTGTAACTCGCCTCCTTTCTATATGAAGAGTGAAAAAAGACAGCAGTGCAGAGAGCAGAGTCCTAAATAGTGCAATGAATTATTTTAGATGTTAAAAGGAAATAGCATCATGGAACTACCTGTGATTCTGAAATAACAACTTGGTTTAGCAGTTAATAAAAGACTGAGATTACAGCGTTTTTAGTTGTAATTTTCAGATAAACATCCTGTCTTCCTCCTCACACATCACTGAATCCACAGCCATTTTCACAGCCATAATACTGGGTAAGCTTTGTTAATCCTTACCATTGCTTCCAAGCAAGATTATAGTGAAAACTACCTGGCATTTTGATATTCAGGGAAAGCAATCCATGAATTGAATCCATAGCATTAATTGTATTTTTAATGAGGGATTTTATAAGGAAAGCTTGGTGATTGTGGAAACTGAAAACTCTGCTCCCAGCAATTATTAAATCTTTCATTACTTTGCTCTATTCAAGGCAAACTCAGAAAAGGAATTATTCTATATATGAGTAGCTGGGTATTGTCTCACCCTTTCTATCAGGATGGGGTTACCAAGACAAAACACTACAGAGAGGTCTTAGTGGGGATCAGAAATACTGAGTATTAACATCTGTGCAGTTTTAAGAAGGTGAAAAGCATTTCAGGTCCAAGTGTGAGAGGAGTAAGGGGTGATCTAAAAATCGCAAACCTTAATGTTATATTCTTTGTCTTCTATAAAGCAGGAAAACCATTCAGAAACATTTTGCATTCAACTGTATTAAACAAGTTCCACCACTTTCAAGTTTTGACAGCTTATGTTCCATTGTAATGTAGTTTAGATTAAAACAGAAATGTTTGACAGGTTCATTCCAGTACTCAGCTACACGGTGAAAGGTCACTTATGCCTTTGCATATGGTGGGGTTTGGAAGAAATAATCTATACAGAAAGCAATTGAAACTGAAAATATCTGCATTAAGCTGGTAAATGAAATAAAGTCTGATACTGTCATCCAAAAATTTGCAGGCTGTGGGAGTTACATTTCAGGATGACAGGAAGGGAAGCTTTCTTGCACTTCACTTCTGTTACACAGTTGCATGTCTCTGTGGGAACTGGACAAGAATCCTAATGGACATCCTGCTTTCCATCCAGACCAGTGTATGTTCAAATCCTACATCTGTTGAGAAAAAGATTGGCAATCAATTACAGCACATCATATCAGGGATATAGGATCTGCTCAGACTATTTTTTCACTGCTTAAATATGCAGCAGTGAGCAATTAAAGCAAAGTGTCAATTTAAATTTGCCATTTTATGGAGCTTTCAGGGGGAATTTAGGTTGGAAATGAACACACCAACAAACAAACAAACACACACAAATAAACCCCACAGTGATAGTTGCAAAAATCTATCCCTGCTCCAACAAGGGATATCAAGGCACTTAGAGTCCCCTACCATGATATGATGTAAAATCCCAGCTACAAATGTGAAGAGCTTTCTAAGACAGATGTTACAGTTCTGATTTCTTAATAAGAGTTTCTGAAGTTCACCATTTGAAGGACAACAGATTTGTGCTTTAAAAACCTATTAGCGTGAGCCAACTTAGAAGTAAAAGCATATACTTTCAAAACATAATTATTATGGGAAATAAAAAGAATGAGGAAAAAATGAATGTCAGAGCTTGTATGCAGTTGCATAAATATATTTCAGTAGGTAGTAATCTAAAGGTGAAATATTACAGTCTTTTATCTATAATTTAAATGACCCTGCTATCACATTGACATCCTGCCACTTTAGTTCTTAAACTAAAATTTCAAAGCCAATATTAAGTAAAAGAAGATGAATCACTAGTCATTACCTCAGAGATTTATTTATAATTGCATTCAGTTTTCCAAAACTGTGGCAGACAAGAGGGCAAACCCTATCCTGGGGTGCATCAAACAGAGCATGACCAGACAGGCAACAGAACTGAATTATCCCACTGTGTCCAGCATTGGTGCGGCCTCATGTGGAGCCCTTTGTCCAGTGCTGAGACCCACCAGTTAAGAGGGATGTGAAGGTCCTTGAATGTGTCCCAAGGAAGGTAAAGAAGCTGATGACAGGCCTGGAAGGCATGTTCTGTGAGAAGCAGCTGAACGCTCTGTGTTTGTCTAGTTTGAAGAAAGGGAATTTGAGGGGTGATCTCATTGCTCTCTACAGGGAGAGGGAGGTGCCGAGCGCTTCTCCCTGGTATTCAGTGGTAGGTCACATGGGAATGGTTCAAAACTGCATCAAGGGAGGCTCAGTCTTGACATTAGAAAGCATTTCTTCACTGAGAGGGTGGTCAAACAGTGGAACAAACTTCCTAGAGATGTGGCCAACACTCCAAGACTGTCAGTGTTTAAGAAGCATTCAGACAATGCCCTTAACAACTTTTGGTCATCCCTGAAGTGGTCAGGCAGTTGGACTAGATGGCCCATTGTGGGCCCCTTCTAACTGAACTATCCTATTCTATTCTATTTTATTCTGCTCTATTCCGTTCCATTCTGTCACAAATAATTGCTATTACACAAAAAGACCTGACAACTGGACAGCCAAAGTGAACACTTTTCTTAAATTTCTAAGTTTGCTTCTGCTTTCGGCTGTTTTTCATATGAATGCCTTTCCAATTGGAAAGTGGTAACCTCAGGTTTGCAAGCTCCAAGCCCACAGCAAGGACTTTTTTTTTTAAGGTGGAGCAGTATTTGAATTTAAATTGCTCACAGTCCCTGGAGTTAATAGCCTCATTCATCCTGTAACCATTTTGGCTGTGGTATCAGAGACATTAGAATGTGATGCATAACACTGAGTCTGCAATACTAATGGGCACCAATATACTGCCCAAGTCATATTTCTCTTTTGCAGCAATGTTAATAAAGCAACTATGGAAGCTATAAACTGCAAGGGGGGAAGTTACAACTGTGCAATGTTCCAGGGAGGAATTTGAGATGACCATAACGGTTCCACAACGCATCAGTCATTTCTATAAACAGGACAAAGAAAAAATCAAAATCATGATGATATGTACTGAAGATTAAAACCACCCTATCAGTCTTGGGAGTGAGTGGTAGCCTTTGAATTACTAGTAATTTTTCTGCCTGGCAAGTTTTTCAACCTGGTGAGGCAGAAGACTGAGGAAAACAGATTTTTAGAAAAGGTTATAACATATTTTGAGTGTTCATTGCTTTATTGACAGAAAGTTCCTGCCTTTCTAGGGCAGAGCTGAGGCTCAGTTTGTGCACTAGGAGCTGCTGAGCTCTGGCTGGCGCTGCCTTTTTCTGCAGTAGTGTTGCTAGGCAGTTGCTAAGGCTGTTTTTGCTCCAAGCTAGATGATCTACCTGTTTACTGCTCTAAACTGTGGGATTTAGGCAGCCTGAGTAGTTAGCCCTGGCTACTCCTTATGGATATGCAGAATACCTAGTTGCTGTGCCGGGGTAAAAGCCTACATAGCTCCAACACCTCAGATGGCAGCTTGGGTGAGAGCCAGGCTGTAGCAGGAGACTGCCTGGGCCACAAAGGGGGATTTTCCTTGTGGATTTGACTCCTCAGGATGAAGACTGGGATTTCTTCCTCTGAGAGTAGCTGTCACGGGTCATCATAGGAGTGCAAACAGTGGTGCCATGCAAGCAGGACAGATTGTTCTGCCTGAGTTTTCCTGGAAGTTATGGATGATTTTGTTGCTCTAATGATTTATCTGGTTGTTCTATTCATACCCAAAGTATGGTTCTAGTCATACCCAAAGTTTTCCCCGAAATAAATGGAAGTCTTTTACGCCACCAACAGTAGCTCATATTCCTTTAGTGATTAACAGTGTTTTCTGAAAAGAATTTAGAGCAAGGCCAGGTTGATCAGATCTATGTTCAACCACATTACTCACTTTTTCTGTTGCCAAGGCATCACCCTGAACTTGCATCTGCCTTAGAGGGAAACAAATAGAGTGTACATATCTCTAAGTCCTAAAGTCCCAGTAGCGGTTTTGATAAAATTTAATTTGGTAGATTGGATTAAAGAGATCTGAGATTAATTCTCAGTTCAATTTTTGCTGGATATCTATCAAATGAGCCTATCAGGCAACAGTTCTGTGCACTCTCAGGTAGCTCACTTAATCTACTTTATGGTTTGGTTCATCCTTAGTGAAATAAGGCTAATACCTTATTACTATCTTAGCAGAGGACCCAAAAAGCATTACTGAATATGAACTCTTCAGATGCTTGGAGAACTGTGAGACAGAGAGGAGGATATCAGTATCTTTTTTCTAATTTAGCAAGGTAATATTTTCTAAGGGAGTTTTCAGTTATCAAATTTCATTCTGTAAGAAATATTTCACATGTCCAAATCATTATTTATCACCTCAATTCTTTATAGGCCCTTTCTAGGAAGTTTTATTTTACAGAGCTTTCTCTGTTCCATCTCTAAATGGAGTTGATGTCCTGCTGGTTGCTTCATCACTTCTCAACACTCCCAAGTTTTTGGAATGGCTTTCATTTTCCTATTGAATTGCCATGATCTCTGGTGATAGCTGAGAACATGCAACAAAGCAGAGATGTTTCCTCTGTACCTCCAGCCACGAGTCTGCAATTTTTTCCTTTCTCTGTGAGTGCTACAAAAGTTGATTCACTTAAAAGTACAGAGACAATAAGATCAAGGATCTATGTGAAAGGAAGTTGAAATGAGGATTCAACAAATTAGTTCAGGTGCTTTTGACAGATTTGTGTAGGCTCTTTGCATCTGGGTATTGTCTACTTCAGTTTCAAAATTTTTTTTTACAGAACCCATTGCAATTACTTTACTGAGCTTTTTTAGGTTTGTGAAAAGAGCTGGCTGGCATAGCTCCAGCTTGCAAACTCCTCTCCCAAAAACAGGTATAAGATCAGCCCAGAAGGGATATGGAGATGTTACTGTGCCAGTGTTTTGCCTGAAGGAAAGCTTAGCATCACAGAAATTATTTTTGATTGGTCCTTAACAGGCTTCAAGTGATGGCGATGGTCACTGGCACTAGTATATTCCTGGTGTTGGACATCTCTGCTGATGTGCAGATGTTGTATGTTGCCATTCTCTCTGTCTTAACATCATCCACATATCTCTACCAAAATAATTTTATGGTGTTATGCAGGCAAGAAATTTCACTTTTGGGAATAAGGCTAATGGTCCATATGCTTTGACCACTAGGAATTAGTTTCAGTGAGGAGAGCAGTAGCCTTCATTTACAGGATTATTAGCCAGTAACAGCTTTTTAGCACTTGCTGTTCTTGGTGATGCCAAGCAATGGGACAAGAGGCAATGGGCAGAAACTGATGTACAGGAAGTTCCACCTGAATATATGGAAGAACTTTACTCTGTGTGTGACTGAGCACTGGAACAGACTGCCCAGAGAGGCTGTGGAGTCTCCTTCACTGGAGATACCAAGAACTGTCTGGACACAACCCTGTGCCATGTGCTCTGGGATGACCTTGCTGGAGCAGGGAGGTTGGACCAGATGACCGACTGTGGTTCCTTCCAACCTTACCCATTCTGTGATTCTGCGAAACATCAAAGGGATGTACCTTTGGGACATGCTGTATTTCTGGATACATACCTGGTAACCCTAATGCAGAACTGCTCCTGCTGTTGGACCCTGGATCACTACATGTGACAGAGGTTTCTTTGCCCATGGCTTATAGGTGAGAGTTGTTCCTTCTGCCAACTCCCTTTCTTCTTGAATGTTCCCCACAGACCTTACAAAGCTTTTTCTCAAGTGGAAGTTTTCTCTTCTTGGTTTGTTGCCTGCACCCCAGTGACATCTCTCTCAAAAGGTACACTGCGTGTTTCTGTACCAGATTCCATGCTCATCCTACAGATGCGTTCTTGCCTAAGTTGTTTTTGTGGAGTTGGGTCTTTGGAGTAAACTACTTGCATTGAGATTGCTTTGGAAAGCGTAGGCTTATTACAGAAATCTGTCTGCAAAAGTTTCTATTTTACTCAGTTGCAAAATTATGGGTAAATGAGGAGAAAGCTATGAAAATATATGTACGTATGAAAAGAAGAAAGGGAGTGATTTGGTGGGTGGAGGAGGGGGGAAATTAGGGAGTAATCAAGAACCACTGAGACATAAGCAATTTAAACTGGCTGTTGATTACACTAGAGTAGTTCTACAAGAGAAGCAACAGAAAGACTGCTAATCATAAGCAGATCATATCTGACAAAAATGTGAGATAGTGAACAACTTTGTTTATTACCTTGCCTGTTCAGCCAGAATTTATTTTGTCTAAATTAAAGCATATAAGGTGGGTATGGCAAGAACTATTTTGCTTTAATCTCCTTATATTAGTCAGAGGAGAAGTAAAAACACCTCTAGAGTTTGCAAGAATGGGCAAAAAGAAGTTTCTCAATAAATGAGCAGAACATACCCCACAAGGCACTTCTTGTCTCTTCATTCACCCTTAGGAAAATTAGGCATTTTGGGGGCAACCTAACAAATTAGGGCCAGTTTACTAGTATGACCCAGCACTGTTGCACCTCAAATCCTTACCCATCAAATGTGCCTTTTTCTCATGAGAGAGAAAAATTTTGTTAAAGCTCTTTTACAACAAGGTGATTTGAACATGTTAAGGATGATTCAGCAAAGCACTTAATTGCATGTCTCATCCTATCTCTAATTAGCAGAAATATTAAATTCTTGTACAATCCTAAGCATATCCTTGAAGTTAACTAAGACACATACCTAAACTGCCCAGTATGCCTGGTGCAAAGGAAGTAGGTTAAGCAAGTGTTTCCATAGCAGGCCATGGAACCTGCCAACAGATACACCACATCTCTGATAAAACCAACAGCTGAACCTACAGCAGCAGAATTTCTTCCTTATTCTATAATCACAAAATTACCTTTACTAAATATCTAAACTGTGCCCCCTTTCACTATTCTAATGCAGGGATGTGAGTTTTCTCCATGTTCCTGATACAGGAGCATTGTTCTCTGCATATTACTGTGTGTTTGGTGCTAAGGGATGTTTTGAAATATAGAAGCTCGAAATATTTTTGAGAATCTGTTTCTTTTCACTGAACTTTATTGAACTTGACTGCCCTTGTGTTTCACTCTGAGAGTGGCTGACTCTTTTTTCCCCAGGCTTTTGGAGTTCAATTTTCAAGTGTGGGGAGGTCACTAGCGTTGGCTTTTTTCCACCTCAGTATGCCTGAATTTCTGCAGGAGAGAACAGAAAGTGTTAATAGTGAAAATTGCTCAATATCCTCTGGTGTTCTGATGGATGGCAGTATCCTTGCTCCATGTCTCTTGGTACAGCAAAACACTTCAGCTGAAGAGGTTTTAAAAATCTATTTTGGCTACTTGAATACACGGGTTTTGTGGTAATGAACAGCCTTGATACCAAGGTCAAATCGGAATAATTGCCACTAAGCAGATTTGTTAGTGAAAACAAAGCTGTATTATTTGATAAGGGAGTAAGGATTGGGGTTATCCTGCATTCTTGCTACTTTTGGTCTTTATTGAGAATTTGCAGGAAAATGGGAGATTTATTCGTTCTTCTTTTTTGCCCTTCACATTTCCCAGTGTGGGGGGCACACTCTGCTTCTTGTAATGGGAAAGGTCCTGAAATCACCAGTATCCAGATATACGTATCCTGGGACAGGATCCAGCCCAGTGCTCTGAATAGTCCTCCTCAGCTTTTATTTTATTTATGACATTTATTTTTTTTCCAAACCCATACACTGACTGGTTGGCCATGACAAGTACTATGGATATCCTCCCCCCTTGGTCTCCCAAACCTGGCATGTAATTTCATTTCATAGGAATTAATAATTGTCACCTTTATGTGAAACAGCAGAGATTGGCTGTGGCAAGAGATGGGATGATGGCCAGAAGCACACTGGTGTTCCTGCAGGTGCTAGAAGTCTGTTCCAGAGTTTTATTCATTCAGTGTGGGTTAAAATGACTATCAGATATATGGTTTTGAGGAATTTTTTTCCATTTTCAAGGATTAAAAGCTGGTGTGGTTTGTTGTGTTTTTTTTTTTTTTCTCTTTTATTGTTTCTGTAGTTTGGGGTATAATCCACCACCCTTGAAGAATGGGGTATTTTCACTTGAGTGCTTTTGCAATTGAAGGAATGAAGTCCTCAAGCTCTCTTCTTCTCTCTTGCTATATTATGTAGTTCTGGTTACTTTTGATCCTTGGTACATTTATAATATTGTGATCTGTAAAGGTGACTTGCAGAGCTGAGGTTTTGTGAGTACTTTCAGATGAAATGTCTCCATAATTACCTGCAATTGCAAAACTGAGTACAGGCCCAGCTGGTCTCAGGAATCCTGTGTTCCCTTCCTTCCTACACATACTCCCCTACAAGCAAAGAAACACAGAGTTATTTCAGAAGCTCCTCTGAACATACTTGCTTAAACTCTGCCAATGCAGCCTCAGCCTTCAGTTCTGACTGGCAATGTCATTCTGGCATCCTGTTTTATATAAATAACTGTGTAGCATTGCTGTCATTGCCCTTCTTGATGTGTTGTACAAGGGAATTCCTTACAGATTTTTAAAGAGTACAGCCCTTTGACCTGGACAGGAAAATGAGTACAATCTAATCCTTAGAATATTTGTAGTAAGTCACTACAAAATGCTAGTTGTCACAGGTTTGGTTCCTCAGCCAAGCTGTACAAGGTGAGTTATTTTAATAACAGAGTTTTAAGGCCTGGGATGTTTCCAAATAATTGTATTATAATGCTTAATGAAATGAGCCAAACTGCTCAGAAAACAATCTGCTCTCCACTGCTCCCAAGATCCATGTAGCATGAGGGAATTTGAAATAGATCCTAATCACCTGGTGTACCCAGAAAATGTTTATAACTTTGGCCTTCAGGTAAGAAGTGTGATAGAAACTTCTCTTTTTGATCCATATGGAGGAGAGGCCAAAGAACAGTCTGAGGCTGTCCATTGGGATGTGGCTCCTCGTGGGTGACATGGTGAGGCTCCATGAGGTGGCACCTTCACGCAGATCTAATGCAGGGTAACACACTGGTGATAATCTCTGCTGCTTTCTTTCCTTGAACTGTAGAGAGGCTTATGACAAGGAAAGTTATCTCAATGTGCTCCTGTCTTTCCTGCCTTTCCTCACAGTTCTGAAGATGATTTTTACATAAAAAGGGTGTCCATCTTGAATAAGCCTGTGCTGCAGGCCTGTTCTCCCCTTTTGATTTTCTTTTTGTTTGTTTGTTTTATTGAGTAGAGATAATTCCAAACTGATTCAAAGCAGAACCAAACTCATAGGGGTGGGGTAGGGGGCTAGAAAGGCACAGTAAGAATTTATCCACAGTGAAAGACAGCAAATTAATTTCAGGGTCTACCTCAAATGAAGTAAATGAACCTCAGAAATACTGTGAAATTAAGTTACTACAAAATTTCTTCAGGCTTAATCATTACAGGTCTAATTAGAAGAACATCATGTGTCAGTATAGTGTCCCACTACCTTGTAAGATATATTAGGCTGGGATTTCTCTAGAATTTCTTCAGCCTCAATGCCTTCCTGCCTTCCTTCCTTCCATCTGTCCTTCCCTTCCCAAACCTTCCCAAACCTTCCCTTCCCAAGCCTTTCCTTCCCTTCCCAAACCTTCCCAAACCTTCCCTTCCCAAACCTTCCCTTCTCAAACCTTCCCAAACCTTCCAAAAACCTTCCCTTCCCAAAACTTCTCAAACCTTCCCAAACCTTCCCAAACCTTTTCCTTCTCTTCTTCCTCTCTTCCTCCCTTTCCCTCCTTTTCTCCTTCCCTCTGTCATTCACTCCCTTGGTGTCCCTCAGCAGCCTGTGCAGCAAAAAGATTTGTTTTATTTTGAACATGGAACTGCAGTTTCCAACCTGCAGTTTGCAGACCCTCGGGGTTACTTGTAAGAAGGGAAAAGTATGAAAAACAACTAGGAAAAGCAAATTGAGGTACTAAATCCCTGCATGATAGCTATGCCCCTTCACAAAGTAAAATAGTTGGAAGCTACCAGGAAAGAAGGAATTATAACAAGAAAAAACATCAGGAGGCTCAGAAGGTCATTGTGGTCAAATATACAGGGGAGGTAAATTTCAGAGGAAATCTGTTCAGTTTTAATACCATTTCAGATCAAAAGAATAACATAGTACCTGAGCTGTAGACAGTTAGTGAAATTAAACTTTTGAACCTCTTTAAGACTTTCCTGTCACTTTTATATATCCATTACAAAAAAATCCTAGTTCATTCCCTGCAGTAAATTGACAGAAGTTCATTAATTAATTTGAACTCAAATATTAAAGCTCTAAAGCACTGTTGTTTTGTATACGTAGGAACTTTCATTCTAGTGGATCTCTGAGTGATTTATAGACATGCATTTCATAGGGCACAGGTGGCATCAGAAGCCACATTTCATACAGCTGTATCTGGCAGAACCATAAATAACATTGCAGAAACATTTAGGTTGAATTTTTTTTAAGAGCTTTACAAAGAAGTGATTTATTTACAAAACACAGCAAAACTGCATAACTATGCCAGGTCTAGAAGTGATGATTTCTTCATCAGGTAAAGGCAGAATATAAAGATGCAGAATAAAAAGTATTTGCAATTCAAACACTGAAGTGTTATGTAATTAAAGCACACAGGTTTGAGTCAGGGGAATCTTTATATGCCTGTGCATACAAAAGTTTCCAGATCTTCTTGGATCAGGCCAGGAATGTCCCAACTGTTTGTCTAAGGCACTGCAATTTAATAGCATTTACTCTTGAGAAAAGGTCTCAGGCTCTTTGCGTAGATAGGTTGAAAGGACCTCCACCACCCCAGGAATTAAAACCAACCCCAAAATATTTTCTATACCAAGGGATGGCAGAATCATTGCTTACTTCCTTGTGTCCTTATCCTTAGGAATAGGTTCTGGCTGGCTAGCTTTGGGGCTACAGATTCTTAATCCTGTTGGATTTAGAGCATATCAAAAGCAAACTCCTTACTGAGGTACATAGTGAGGAAATCTTACCTGGGAATGCTCTTTGGTGTCATTCCTTTGACTGAATTGGTTTGCATTAACACAGCCCTATCTGTGCACTCACTTCTGTTGAGAGCCTTCATACATTTTATCTCATCCAACCTTGTCCCCCCCCCCCAGTAAACAGTGTTGCTGCATCTCATTATGATCAAACCTGCTTTCTTTAAAACGAAGGGCACTGTGACAAAACTCATGGACAGTTTGAACCACAGGTGAACTAGAAAAGTCTCTGGCAAGCCTTTGGTCTCAGAGATGAGTTTATAGCAATTATATCTCTGGGACTCTTAGCAAGTGGAGTCAAATCCTGGCAAGGGGTGGTAGGAAGATGAGATGGAGCTGAGTTGTGCTTTCCTAGTGCCCAGGAGTTGCAGGAGTTGGCTCCTCTGCAAGGGAGGTGGATTTGGGAGCATATGGTTAATGGTGATTGCACAGACAAGGAGCACGGTTGCACAGACGAGGAGCACGGTTGCATTCCTCCATGCAATCATGTATAGTCCACTTTCTGCCCTGTTAGAGCCTTCAGTGCTCCTAGGACAGATATTATGGCTTGTGCAGTGCTTGTGAGTTACTTACCCAAGGCACAAGCCACAGCTTTTGAAGTGCATCATCCTCATTAACAAAATGCCAAGCATGAAGCTGCCCCAGGCTTGCAGGCATGACCTAGTGCTCTCTTTCAGAGAGGTAAAGATGCCTTTGTTCTTTTGCAAGCACATTTTGTGGCCCAGAGATTCTGGTTTCTGGGATACAGCGTAGAGATCTGCTTTATTCTTGTTATTTACTGTTTCTCCTGAACAATACTGATACATAAGAAGGTATGTTTTTTCATGGGCACTACAGTGTGAACAACTGTTCTCTGGTAAGATTCCTGCCATTATTTGTCCACTACCCCAGTGGTGTTAATGAAATTATGAGTATGATCCCCAAAATAATAAAATATAAAATTTTAAAATCTAAATCCAAGCAAAGTTAGCAGCTTTCTGAAGTTGGAGCCTTCATATCTGATACTCTCAGACATTTCTGTATAGCTGTCACATCAACAGATCATTTTTTTTTCCTTTATTTTGCCAAAAGCAGAGATTCTTGTGTAATCATATAACTAAAGGAGCTGGGGCTTTAGAAAAATGCTGATTATGTTATACTGTTGGAATTTGCCAGAAGAATTGCTTCTCCGAGCAATTGAGATCTACAAGGTGCAGTTTAGATTATCCAGAATAAATTGTGCCTTGACTGAGAATCCAAAAGAATAGCTCCATCATTATTATTCTGGGACAACCTCAAAGCAGGATTTTCTTCCCTGTGCCCCTTCCCCCGCATGCATCCTCACTCAGCTCTCTCCAGCACTCAGTTAATTTCTTTGCAGGGATTCTCCCCAGTGTGAGCTGGGTTTCACAGCTCCCAGGGGCTGCGGGTGCATTGTTGCCTGCAGCAATTGAAATCTGAGCAATAAAATAAGTACTGTGTTTTCCGAAGCACATTCTCAGTGGTTTTACAGGCTGATCAACACCTTCGGCTCCTCTCTATACCATGAATATCCGCATTAGGCAGAGCCTAAGTTTGGAATTTGGGAGCAGTTGCAGTGGGGTGTGTTGAAGCCAAACCTCTGACACTGCAGGGGGCTGTGCCAGGGAACATTTCACAGGATCGTTTCCACTCTGTGTTAATGATCGTTTATTCTGTTGGAGCAGCTGAAAAACCCTTCATGCAATGGAGAATGAGCCTCTTTCCACCCATTTCCATCACTGTTTCCAGCTGCACAGCTGAAGACTTTGTCCACCGTCTCCACCCAGATCCCCAGTGACTAGCCAGAGAGGCTCCTGTGGGTCCCTCCTGCCAACATGGGGAGCCTCATCAATCTGCAGACACTCATCTAATTGCCTACCAGGACCTCTGTGTTTCTAAAGGGGCAAGATTTATGCCCAAAGAGTGCTCATATCACTGCAGTGGGATCCAAGACTTGTCAAATCAGTTGCCAGCTGCTGCTGATTCGAAAGATGTCCAAGACAAGCAGTTTAACTTTCTTTTTTCCTCTGTTTCTGTTTTCAAAGAAACCACTTCTCGGCTGCACACCAGGGGGCTGTTGTGAGTTTGAATTAATTTGAGGCTTCCAAATTAAAATTGCTGCAATACAGCAATTCATTTCACCCTGTGAGGAATATCTCAGATCCGCTGACTCTTCCTGTGGAGGCACCTGTTTCCCTCCAAAGCCAGCTCAGCTAACAGTCTTAGGCACTTCACTGACTCTGATCTGAGTGTTAACTCTTCTCTTTGCAGGTCTTGGGAGCCCACAGGCAGGAAACAGCACCCTAGCTTGTGTCACATGGGAAGTTAACTGAATATTGTGAACAAACCTTATTTCCAGCAAACACGGGCATGCTGCTGTTATATTTATTCTCTGGCTTAAAAACATTCAATTGAGAATGTTGTTAGGGGGTTAATGGAAGCGTTGTACTTAGAAAGTCTCACTGAAAGCTAGACTAGCCTCCTTACCTTACTGTGTGATCAAAGTCATTATTTTCCAGCTCCTGCTGTGATTGCAAACAGTTGGATTTGAGCAAATGAGCTGCGGATGTATTTATATCAGGACAATAACATGAGGGGGTTTGCAGAATGGCATGCTATGACTAGCTCAAGAAATAATGTAATTAAATTATTGTTTACAGAAAGGAGACTGGTACTTCTGAGTAGATGATATTTTTAAACTTTCTTGAAAAAAAACTAGAGTCTGGAACATCCTTTACAAACAGAAATTAGAGGTCAAACACTAGATGAGAAAGCAAGAATGGGGGAATTTTGACTCCAGAACTTCATTAACAGCACGTACACACACACACACACACACACACACACACACACACACACACACAC